>NW_007377530.1:153240-256953 GCF_000475195.1 Diaphorina citri | reverse complement strand
AAAAATTTCGCCTGCGGCGCTGTTATTATGTTCTAAATTGTTATTATATTCTAAAAAAATGCCAGTTCACTTATAGTAAATACCTATTAGGGGCCCAAAGCCAGATCAAAGAGAAATGGCTGTAGTAGTCTTGAGGTCATTATCTTGGTCAAAGGTCATTTATCTTGAAAAAATTTGGCCTGCGGCGCAGTTATTTCATGGTGCAAATGGAGAAATGGAGGACTCAAGACCTTACCCTAGTCGGATGAAAAAAGATTGAAAAAAATTAACAGGCTTGAGAACATTGCTTGGAAAAAAAAAAATCGGCTGCGGCGCAGTAGGAATAGGGTGGAAAATCTTGGAAAAGTAGACTGGAAATTTTGAAAAATTGGACTGGAAAACCGGGAAAAGTCAGGGAATTTTATTTATCCATTTTGGTAGACACCCTGTTTGTAGGTAATTGTTTCGGAGATAATTATAATTGATATCTTTCGACGACAAAGCTTTCTCTTTTTTTTTCATGGCAAGCAAACGCGTTACCACTGGGGCAAACTGCCTCTATAATTTCCCTTCAATTTACGTCAGAAAATACTCGCCAACGGGGGAAGCATGGAAGCATCAATATCAAATACTGATATCAGATCCCCATTGACTGTCCATTTTGTTTGAGCGAGCAGTCGAATTTCCGAACCACTTGAAAAGGGCAGACCCGTCCCCACGTCTCATCAGATTGACTAAGCCTCAGTTGACAGTGGGGTAAGGCCTTTGTTGCTTGGGATTGGGACGTCATGAAATTTCATTCCACAGCCATTTTCTTTCGTTTTGTTACTTGCCCGAATTGTGTGTGTTCTTTCGGTTGTTTTTTTGTCACTTCGTTTGTTTGATTTTATAATGTTTGTTTGACCGGGCGACTTTCGAACTCTTGACGTTCGCGCGCCCGGCACGCTTATCTTCTTGGGTGAAATTCGGTGTACGGAGAGGTTTGTTGGTTCCTTTACATGCGGTTCCTCTCTGTTTTTATGTATTGGACCAAACTTGTGATCTATGTTTGACACAAAATTACCTGTTGAAATTCCAACACTTGGGACAACAGTCCCAAGAGGTAGTACTTTGAGTGTTACCACTCCATTGCCCGGAGCCTTTAACACGAGCACCACAATGTGCTTTCCCATCCTCTCTCCCTACTCTTCCATTTCCCATACTCATACAATCTCCTTCATTTCCTCTGCTTCCTATCCTTCTTTCCCTTTCTCTTCTCATCCCATCCTTTCCTTTTCTCTTTCTCCTCTCATTCCTCCACCATTCGTTTCACCCTTCATTCCTCTACCTTCAACTTTCCATGATTAAAAGATATAAAACAACAGCAGACGAGAATTCCCCTCCCTCCCTTTCCCTCTCCCTTCTCCTCCGCTCTGGTGTGGTTAATCACTTGTTACGCTCAATTTTGAAAGTAATCAATAACCCCTCTCCCCCTCCCTCCCTTCGTCTTCCCCTCTTCGCCCCCTTATTTCCCTCCTATATTTTCTATAGCCGCTATATACACCTCTCCTCTCTCCCACTTCCCCTACTCTTTCCTCCGTACTTCTCCTTCTTTCCTTATCGTTATTGGAAGTGGGAGGGGGAAGATAATGCCCCTTTTGCAGGTTTCTAGTGATGTGATATGCATCAGCCTCTAGGAATTGGAACTTTTTTTCGAGTGTTCAAATTGATTTTGCGAATCTCTTGACGTTCGCGCGCCCGGCACGCTTATCTTCTTGGGTGAAATTCGGTGTACGGAGAGGTTTGTTGGTTCCTTTACATGCGGTTCTTCTCTGTTTTTATGTAGGTATTGGACCAAACTTGTGATTTTAAATGAAATTTCCCTACGTAAATTTAATTTTCAATTTAGAATAAGTAATGGGAAAACCCCCTGTTGTAATTTGAAAAAATACAAATCCTCTTGGGTTACTTTTTTCAATTATTTCACTAAATAACACTCTTTATGGCCTTTGCGTTAACCATTCCCTTAACACACAGGTGTTTGCAAAACACATTAACATTGCTCATTTTGAGAGGATTTTTATTTCATTTGCTACAAATGATTAACAAATTAATTTGTGTATGGAAATTTTTAATTTTACCTTTTTGCGTTCTACATGACCTCATATGTAAAATCTCAAAAGGAAAAGGGCGCATTATTGTATGCAAATTTTCTCCTTGCCTTTGACTCGTTTTTACCTCGAAATTTCCCTCTGCTTTTTGCCATTATGTAAACAATCCCCAAAAAGGTCATGTTTGTACCTCGGTAGGTACAAACATTTTCTCCTGCCCTCCCTCCCCTTTTCTCTCCCATTTGTATGCATCATTTGAAGATCAGCTTTTGCGAAGTATTACCTAATACGTACCTATACCTGTGACTTAATCCCTTTATATCTACGTTTGGGGTACCTTACTCCTGCCCTCCCTCCCCTTTTCTCTCCCATTTTGTATGCATCATTTGAAGATCAGCTTTTGCAAAGTATTACCTAATACGTACCTATACCTGTGACTTAATCCCTTTATATCTACGTTTGGGGTACCTAATCCTAGATACTTGAAACGTGCTTCTTATACGGATATGACATTTGGTATAAGTTCTTTACATAACCACCTATACGTATATCGTATACTTAAGTATAAATATCGAGCTGAAAGTATTAGGATGGGAAAGAAGAAGAGATTGAACTTTTACACGTCCCGTCCGTACGTATAAAAGATTTAATATAGTACGTATACGTAGTGGTTTTAAGGATAAAAGCGTGAAATTTCCACGTACAAGCTTCAACGTACCTACTCATACGCATGTTACATGTATTTTAAATGAGAAAAAGGATCTACCTCAGGTTTGGGGGTAAAAGAGTAAAAGCAGGTAGAAATGGATGGAGTACGCTGCTATAATTTGGTGTTAAGTTAATTTATGAGGTCCAATAAACTTTACATAAGCGGAGCTCCTACAGAGTGCAAGCCAGCATAAACATTTCTGGTAAAAGTTTGGTTCTAGCCTGAATTATGCGCCTAATCTCGGATAACAAATCTGTTCAATGCTTTGAACCTTTCACTGCACTAGTATCAGTACGATTACTTAGGATTGTTGGATTTCATGTGATTCCATGTCCCAATTTTCCCATGTTTGTAGTTCAAAATTTGCCTTACTAAATACCTCTTCCATTCTAGATTTTCTCAGAATAAACAAAACTTTTCTAGATTTTCTCAGAATGTACCATCTCCTTTCCAAGGAATATTGGAAGCAAAATCCCTCCAATTTTCCAGGAAATATAAAATCCTCTCCCTGGTCACTCGTAGTGAAAAGCTTACGAGATTCTCTCGCTACTCACATCTTGACAAGTACATATTACCAGATGATGAATGAGGAGCGGGGCAAGAACATTTTCATAAGGTTCTTCAAATATTCTCCAACACTACAGAGTTGTTCCTGCACTTCTAAGTACTATCCCCGTTCCCAGTTTGCGCTGAATTTTGAAATCCGTGTTTGTGATGGACACCTTTATAGATATCTTCAGTGTACCTAATGATAATGATCGAGTAATTTGGTTCCGAATCTTATTTAGAGGAATTTTTTTAGTGTTCAAATGAAGGAGCGAAATATGAAGAAAATTTGGATCTTCCTTCGTTTCTTGGACGACTTCTGAATGAGCTTTCTAGTAGAAGAGTATTTCCAGATTTTCAAAGAGGTTTCTGTTGTTTCTTTCGAGAGCAAGAGTTTATACTACTCCAGGTCATTCAGTACACAGTTAGGGTGACATTCTACATTATTATCATTAGCTTCTCTTAGCTCCTTTTTTCCCCTCATCTGGATTGCAACAGTAAAACATCCAATGTAGAACCAAAATGAATTGAAAGTTTTAAAACAGTGGCGCTTACAAACTTCCACTTCTTTTTGGTGCATGTAAAACTGATTTTGATTTGTTGATGTGTTTATTATGTTGCTTATTTCCCTCCTATATTTTCTATAGCCGCTATATACACCTCTCCTCTCTCCCTCTTCCCCTACTCTTTCCTCCGTACTTCTCCTTCTTTCCTTATCGTTATTGGAATTGGGAGGGGGAATATAATGCCCCTTTTGCAGGTTTCTAGCGATGTGATATGCAATATGCAATACTCACTACTCTAGGAATTGGAACTTTTTTTCGAGTGTTCAGATTGATTTCAAAGCGAACGTATTTTCATTTGTCGTCCTGTTAGGGACAGTTTAGGACACTCGTTTCGTACAATTTGAACCTGGAATTAATAAAGATGGACAGAATTGAACGGTTGAAAACAAAATGGTGTCGAAATGGCGCTGTTTTTTTTTTTTTTCAGTGTTTTTCCATGTTAAATGAAATTTCCCTACGTAAATTTAATTTTCAATTTAGAATAAGTAATGGGAAAACCCCCTGTTGTAATTTGAAAAAATACAAATTCTCTTGGGTTACTTTTTTCAATTATTTCACTAAATAACACTCTTTATGGCCTTTACGTTAACCATTCCCTTAACACACAGGTGTTTGCAAAACACATTAACATTTTTTTATTTTGAGAGGATTTTATTTCATTTGCTACAAATGATTAATAAATTAATTTGTGTATGGACATTTTTAATTTTACCTTTTTGCGTTCTACATGACCTCATATGTAAAATCTCAAAAGAAAAAGGGCGCATTATTGTATGCAAATTTTCTCCTTGCCTTTGACTCGTTTTTACCTCGAAATTTCCCTCTGCTTTTTGCCATTATCTAAACAATCACCAAAAAGGTCATGTTTGTACCTCGGTTGGTACAAACATTTTCTCCTGCCCTTTCAAAAGTTTCAATTGATTTATTTATTACTTGGAAGCTTCTTCTTACCGAAGTAGAGCGTCTTGTAAGTTGTAACTTATTGTAATTAATCATAGCGAGGTGCGCCAAAGTGGACACAGGGTGGTTGAAAAATTGGTCCGTTGAGCTAGTACATGAGGCCGGTAGGTAGTCCGCCCAGTAACATTCCCATCCAGTTGGACCAAATGCACTTCTGTACAGCTATACGAATCTAATTGAAACTGAAAGCTATACGAATCTAATTGAAAGCTGTGTCCAAATAGTCGATGGCCGTCGCGTCGGTCGACGAGGTGAATCTATGTTGTCGAAGCAGTGAGGACGGCTTCAGCCGACATCGATCGACGGCCGTCGACTATGTGTGCACGCAGCTTATCAATCAATTTATTACTGTCCTGTGGAAGAATCTTGACCTAGAGGCATTTGGGAAATCACTCTTTTAGATCATCATCATTATTATTATTTTCTGATTACCTTTCTAGGGAAAATTCCTAATCGTTTGCTTTTAAAATTTGAATTTGGAAATTGCTTTTGGGACAGATTTTTGTCACCTTCAACGCCGAACTTTTTGGTACTAAGAGGATCATGGGTTCTTGTTGAAGTGCTATAAGATCGCCACTTGAATTCCTAGACTGTGTGCTCTCTTAAGCTCTTTTTTCCTCAAGTATCGTTCACACTATTCATCACCTTGGTTCGTCCGCTATTGAAGTTTTGATGATGGGGAACCAGATATGTAGGAACTTTCTTTAGAGGGAAACCGCGTCCGTGTAAGAATAAGTACAAATAGGGTATCATCACATTGAATTTACAATTTCAAAGGTGAAGACAGTTTCCTATTTCGTGCAAACTTCATTGCAGTCTCGACCTTCCTACACGAGAAACATGTTACGCGTGTCCTAAAGTGCAAAAAGACGATTGCAATTCCAATGTGTACATTTCCATTATTCTAAAAACTTGTTCACATGGGATTGCTTCACTGAGGTAGGTATACCAGTGGAACGTGGTCTCTCCAAAGTACTAACTCGGCTCTAAGGTATGTACATACTCTTTTTCATAAGGTTCTTCAAATATTCTCCAACACTACAGAGTTGTTCCTGCACTTCTAAGTACTATCCCCGTTCCCAGTTTGCGCTGAATTTTGAAATCCGTGTTTGTGATGGACACCTTTATAGATATCTTCAGTGTACCTAATGATAATGATCGAGTAATTTGGTTCCGAATCTTATTTAGAGGAATTTTTTTAGTGTTCAAATGAAGGAGCGAAATATGAAGAAAATTTGGATCTTCCTTCGTTTCTTGGACGACTTCTGAATGAGCTTTCTAGTAGAAGAGTATTTCCAGATTTTCAAAGAGGTTTCTGTTGTTTCTTTCGAGAGCAAGAGTTTATACTACTCCAGGTCATTCAGTACACAGTTAGGGTGACATTCTACATTATTATCATTAGCTTCTCTTAGCTCCTTTTTTCCCCTCATCTGGATTGCAACAGTAAAACATCCAATGTAGAACCAAAATGAATTGAAAGTTTTAAAACAGTGGCGCTTACAAACTTCCACTTCTTTTTGGTGCATGTAAAACTGATTTTGATTTGTTGATGTGTTTATTATGTTGTTCACCTTATATTCGTTGTTGTATGCTAGATGCTACCAATATGAACAGTATTAGGTATTATTACTACTTGATGTTCAAATATATGTGGGATTTCTCGTTTTTATTGACTTGTTCTTTCTTCCAATACCCAACTTTTCTTTCAAGCAGAGTAATGAGTCTTTTATCAAAGTAAAAAGACATATTTGAGAGTTATCTAATTTTTCCCCAGCATTTCACTCAAACTTTTCTCGAAATCTTAACCCTCGGCACTGCGTATAGTGTGGCACATCATACAGAAGCCAATTTTATCTTACTATCTTGCTGCTAGCGTATACAGGGTGAGGTTTTGTGTAAGAATTGAATAGATTTTGTCAATTTAAGTCAACAAGTTTTTTGTTCAATATTCTTAAAAAGTTTCTCTAAAGCACCAATTTGACTGTAATGTTGGGAATTTCGAGCGACCTTTTTTTTTTCTGAGATTTTCTTCCCCAAATATTTCAAGATTTCACTAAAAGTTGCTCTGTTTTTTCAAAATGATCTATTGTTATATTGTAACAATGATCTCATTTGTCAGCATTGTAGGATTTTCCCAATATTTCAATAATCCTAAAATCCAATGTTTACCTACCATGCTGGCACCGGTCGCTATGCGCATTTATATGTCATAGCTACTCATTTTCCTCACGAGTCTGAGTGGGCCCCGCAACAGCCAGTCACGGATTCAATCATTTGCATGGTTTCTTGACCCCGCCGGGAATCGAACTCGGGTCTCCCGCGTGCAAGGCGAGCGCAGTGACCACTACGCCATGGAAGCTGACTGATGGGGGGGAATTTAACAAAAATTCTTCACAAAAACCCTACCAGCTTGACCTTTTGTATGAGGTTCCTTTACTTTGATTTCGCAGTCGTGTGGCTAGAAATTCTATTAACACCCTGTATACAAGTGAATAGCTTTGCTGTTATATTTATTGAAACCCATCAATTTTCATATCAAGCTATTTTCCCCCCTCAGACACACACACACACACACACACACGAATTCTCAACATGATTCGAACTTTAGAAGAAGATGCTATCTCACAAATTGCCATTAGAATACAGGAAAGTTTTAGATATTTCTGACTTGATGTTATTTCGTGTGTTTGACGGTGAAAAATATTTCTTTACAATAACATTTACAGGTACGTGAGCAGAACAAGTTAAATGTTTTCTACCCAAATGTTATCTGGCTCGTACCAAACATTTTAGCTCACCGGCTTTGCTTAGGTTACAAATTGAAGTCCAAGTTATGAATAACAATGACTGTCATGTTTATAACAACGCGATAACAATACCCAACTTTCTGAATACTAATAAAGCAATACGATACTTTAGGAAGTTCCGAAATTTTGAGTGGTTGACCCTTCTCAAAGTGAGTTGTCCCAATATTTGCTGAAATTTATGACAAGTTTCGTCCACCTTGTAAAAAACAAGTTGACGTTAGAGGAATGGTGTTGCACTCTTTCATTCCACACTCTTTAGATTCTCTCCACTCTGTGACTCGGACCATTTGTCAACAAGTTTCTAGAGGCCTCATTTTTGGCCTTTGGGACTTGCTGAAGTTTTTTGAACTTTCGCCCGAGTTCGAGTTGTTGAAATTTGATGCCTATTAATTATAATATTAAAGTTTTTGTTTCATTTGTTGTTGTTGATGATGTTTGCATTTTCTACTTTTTCTGACTAAACGTATAAAAGCTCGGACCCATTTCGTTTTTAATTAATGAATTGCGATGGCGTCGCTGGAGTCAGTACTTGTAAAAAACAAGTTGACGTTAGAGGAATGGTGTTGCACTCTTTCATTCCACACTCTTTAGATTCTCTCCACTCTGTGACTCGGACTATTTGTCAACAAATTTCTGGAGGCCTTATTTTTGGCCTTTGGGACTTGCTGAAGTTTTTTGAACTTTCGCCCGAGGTCGAGTTGTTGAAATTTGATGCCAATTAATTATAATATTAAAGTTTTTGTTTCATTTTTGTTGTTGTGTAGGTTGTTGTTGATGATGTTTGCATTTTCTACTTTTTCTGACTAAACGTATAAAAGCTCGGACCCATTTCATTTTTAATTAATGAATTGCGATGGCGTCGCTGGAGCCAGTTTGACCCGTGCCCATTTGTTATGTAAACGGAAACGTGTTGGGTGAAGTAAGGTGGGTGAGGGTCTAGATAGAGATGGGATAGCAAGTGGAGAGGATGCTAAGGACAAAATTTAATCTCATTTTCCCCAAGCTGAATAATTTTTCTTTATTTCTTGACACAACAGCAGCTTTTATTGCGTTTGTCTCTCAAATTGAATGCTGTGACCCCCCATGACGATGACTAACTTCTTGGCTTTAACGCTGCTACCTGGTGATAACCACAGGAAGCACGGGTACTCATCTATAAGTCATCCTAGTCGCATTTATCGTGAGGCTCGAACCCTGAAACCTAGTCACTTCGAACTTTGCCATTTTGAAAAAAAAAGCATATTTAATGGTGGGTAGACGGTAGAGTTGCACTACACCTTAAATTTTGCGCAGTCCGTCAATAAAGTTTATATTTTACTGATTCCCTCTATTAGTAATCACTAGTTAGCTTTTCTGAAGGGGCGGCAAATCTTTCAGGAGGACTCAAATTGAAAAGCAAATTTTAAAGAAAACTGTTGTAGCTTTATTTTACGAGAAATGTCCCACTCTTTTTAGAATTTGACATTTTGTTTCTTGGATTTTTGTAGAAGATGATTAAGGCACGGAACAAGTTAGTCTAATGAATTAATTTCAGTATCCGGGCAACGTAACGTAAGACAAGTCTCTCGCACGAGTAATATTTCACATAGAGGTGTGCATATTATTACTCTGGGAGTACAATGAATACATAATAACATGAATGAGCTCAGTATGAACACTTTCAAGTATGTAGGAGACTACCATTAAAATATTTTTCCAAGAATCTTACTCCGTTATTTCCAAAAGAACCAATTTAAAAACAATGTAAACAAAAAAAAAAAAACTCAATTCCAACACTTCACAAGATCAAACTGAAGTATTAACAATCCTATCCTGGTAATTCTCCGTTCATAACACAATTCCAATTCAACATTGTTTAATTTTTCCATTAGAATCTCGTCTATTTCAAATAGACAGAAGTACAGAACATCAAGAAGGTGTGAAGACACAGACCGACATCAACTTCCCTCAGTCAAACATGCCGCTCTGGAACAATAAACAACAGATGAAGTAGAAGACTTAAAAAACTAACGAAACTAAGGAAGACCTAAGCAGGAAAAGAAGACCCAAAAAACTGTAAAAGAACAATATATGTACGTAGCAGAAGAAAACGAAGGATGAAGAAGAAATGTACGAAGCAGTAAAAGAAGACGAAAAAAACCAAGAGAAAAAGTAAAATCGTTAAAAAAAAGAACGAAACCGAAAATGAAGAGGGAATCAAGAAGAGAGTGAGCGTTGATAAAGTAAACACTGGAGAGAGAAATGTAAACAAAGTAAATAATGAAAATGGAAGTTATTGAAGGCAACACAGAGATCACAGCGTATTACAAAAAACCCAAGCCAAAGCAAAGAGGAGATGTGATAAGAGGCTATGTAAACATAGTAAAAAAAATCTATAGTATTATATCGTAAACTGGAAAGTAAAAATGGTACGCGATGCTGAAGCTGAGTTTCGGATAAGAAAGGATGTATCTGAAAGCTAAGCGGGACACATATTGTCAGACTCTAACAACGGGCAGTCACGGATAGTAAGTAGACTATCATTTAAGACGAATGCTTTTCGGGGGAAAAATCTTGCATATCTACACATAATATGTGTGCATCCAAAATGGAGAAACAGTTTCCCATAGTTTCCCTTTCAAATACTTTCCATCTGCTACGCCACTAGGAGGGGACATTCACTCTCAGGTTGTAATAAGGAAGGAAATCTCCTGGGAGAGAGACATACTATGGGAAGAGTACAGGAGACCATGCTATGGAGAGGAGAAAGGATCATACTATGGGATAGGAGGGATCAAAACGGGAGGGGGATATTTTTTAGGGTAAAACCCTTTCAAATACTTTCCATCTGCTACGCCACTAGGAGAGGACATTCACTCTCAGGTTGTAATAAGGAAGGAAATCTCCTGGGAGAGAGACATACTATGGGAAGAGTATACAGGAGACCATGCTATGGAGATGAGAAAGGATCATACTATGGGATAGGAGGGATCAAAACGGGAGGGGGATATTTTTTAGGGTAAACATAAAAGTAGGAATAGGGCCCATCTCTCTTCCCTTCTCCCTCTCCCTCGCTTCCTATTTCTATCTTTCCTATCCGGTTTTCTCTACCTTTTATAATGCATTACCTTTCACGAATTTTAAGTATGTGTCTAATAGGGCCCATCTCTCTTCCCTTCTCCCTCTCCCTCGCTTCCTATTTCTATCTTTCCTATCCGGTTTTCTCTACCTTTTATAATGCATAGCCTACCTTTCACGAATTTTATGTGTCTATAGAGTACAGTTTGTGCATATTGAAAATAGGTGGTGGAGGGGCTTATTGATTCCAAGCATATTTGGATGTTAGGGTCATCTTATAGGGGTTAAAGTAACCTCTGCACATGGAGCAAAACGTAAAGGAAACAAGACGCAGACCTACTCATATTTGTGAACATACATTTGAGCCTTTGTAAAAAAAGGGCTTTTTTCCATACTGTCTTCCATGGGGTGAAAATGCCTCCTTTTATTGACCTCTTCAATGATTAACCCTTGCATATTCGTCCTGTTCTCGTGGCTTCAAACTCTAATCCAATATTTTTCTCTTTTATGATTTCAGGTAATTGGGCTTGCCTCATCTTGAGCGGTTGGAATCATCAGCGTTCTCAATATACCATTCCTACGTGTGAGTTGATAATCTGGTTTATCTGTGTATAAGTGTAAACAAAGTTACCAAAGGGTTAATTGGATCATTGGAGGGTTTATCTTACACGAGGAGATGGAGGGGACTTAATGGGAGGGATTTAAATACATTCCTACGTGTGAGTTGATAATCTGGTTTATCTGTGTATAAGTGTAAACAAAGTTACCAAAGGGTTAATTGGATTAGTTGGATCATCGGAGGGTTTATCTTACACGAGGAGATAGAGCTCAAATTGAAAAGCAAATTTTAAAGAAAACTGTTGTAGCTTTATTTTACGAGAAATGTCCCACTCTTTTTAGAATTTGACATTTTGTCTCTTGGATTTTTGTAGAAGATGATTAAGGCACGGAACAAGTCTAATGAATTAATTTCAGTATCCGGGCAACGTAACGTAAGACAAGTCTCTCGCACGAGTAATATTTCACATCGAGGTGTGCATATTATTACTCTGGGAGTACAATGAATACATAATAACATGAATGAGCTCAGTACCAAGTCTAAACTATGAACACTTTCAAGTATGTAGATACTCTGGGAGTACAATGAATACATAATAACATGAATGAGCTCAGTATGAACACTTTCAAGTATGTAGGTTTGAGGAAAACGCTGCCATTGTAATTCTCTTGCGGCAACATCATCATGATCAGCATATTCATACACATGAAAGGTTAAATTCAAACTTCAAGGGAAGCTATTAAAACTGAGAATTTTCGGTGTGTGAATGTTATCTCGACCAATCTTTCCATATTCAAAGTTTACTCCTCTCTTGTCTTATTACCAACATCCTCAATTTGTTTAGTCCAAGTCCGACCCATTGTTCAGTTCGTCCAAGATGACTGAGTTCCTGTCTTTGATCCGAGAAGAATAAAGAAGGATGCTTTGCATGCCCGCCTTGGTTACGCTCTGTCTGGTATTGTGTTGACCCCTGGTACATTACCTTCTGGTCTTCGGTTTTGGAATGTTCGTTCTTGGATTATTTCTTAGAATTCCGAGAGGATATGAGTTTCTTGTTAGTTCAGCCCAGTCGATGTTCCTGTGCTTGTTGTTCCGAACAGCAAATTACTTCTTAGAATTCCGAGAGGATATGAGTTTCTTGTTAGTTCAGCCCAGTCGATGTTCCTGTGCTTGTTGTTCCGAACAGCAAATTACTTCTTTTTTTTTTTACACGGATTAGCTTATGACTTGTTTGTTTTGTTCAATGTACAATAATTATGTACAAGCCTCTCTGCCGAGCATAGCCCTTCTTCATTGAATTTAAAACTAAAGTTATCGATATGGTAAGTAGTTATATTTTACTAATTCAGTACAGGTGCGAGGTACTAGTAGTGATTATGTCTAAATGCTGCCCGTCCTCTACAGTCTAAAGGGTGTGAGAGAAAGACTTGAAAAAAGGAGAAACGAAGCTAATGGAGAAAGGAGGCGAAAGAGCAAAGGTAGTGAACTCTTTCTCCCATTCTTTATCCCAAAGATAAGGATCGCCGTTCTCAGCTCCCTATTTAAGAAGTTCAAAATATTTTGGTTGTGCCATCAAGATCCTTGAACTGATAGCTCTGCACAGGCGGTCCATCCCGCTGCTATAATTTGGTGTTAAGTTAATTTATGAGGTCCAATAAACTTTACATAAGCGGAGCTCCTACAGAGTGCAAGCCAGCATAAACATTTCTGGTAAAAGTTTGGTTCTAGCCTGAATTATGCGCCTAATCTCGGATAACAAATCTGTTCAATGCTTTGAACCTTTCACTGCACTACTTGTTTGTTTTGTTCAATGTACAATAATTATGTACAAGCCTCTCTGCCGAGCATAGCCCTTCTTCATTGAATTTAAAACTAAAGTTACCGATATGGTAAGTAGTTATATTTTACTAATTCAGTATAGGTACAAGGTACTAGTAGTGATTATGTCTAAATGCTGCCCGTCCTCTACAGTCTTCTTCCATATAATCCTTCTGACGAAGATGAATGTTCCGGACAGACCACAAAGCCTCGCCAGGCTGCGAAAAGGAAAGGATAAGCACCTAACCTACCCACATCAGCAAACAAAATGTTTTCAACAACTTGAAATATGACAGCGCTTGCAAAGAGCTGCGTTTTCAAAGTTGAAAGCTGCCCCCACCGCAAAGTAACCACAAAACCTAATCTTACAACTTGTATAATCTGGCGTGATGTATCCCGTATGTTAAGAACTTTAGCCTCTCCCTATCCCAGTGTGCAGTGGTGCTCTACCACACAACTCCGAGTGTACATTATGCATACAGGGTTCTCCAAGATTCGTGATGAAGCTATTGCAAATTTGCAATGACAGAAGAAATTCGACGGATCGAGGGACCCAAAATGTACGATGCTTTGCTTTTGACTTAAACATACAAAATAGCTACCTACAAACAGAGCTATACATATATCTAGAATTTTCGAAGTTGTTACTATGATAATTGGGAGAACTAAACTTGCTACTTTAAACTAAGTAGGTCACTCCTTGGTATTTCTCGGAATGACCATCATCCATCCAACACTTAAATGAAGGGTCTGCAATCATGACATGTTTTAAGTATCACCCCAAGCTACACCAAAAAATTTTCTCTCCTGAAGTTGTAACGGAGCTGAAAAACTTATGATGTGGTTAACAGGTGACTTATTCGAAAGTTTGGAAACTTTCCTGTACGGAAGAGGAGATGTGATAAGAGGCTATGTAAACATAGTAAAAAAAATCTATAGTATTATATCGTAAACTGGAATTTTGGAAAGTAAAAATAAAAATGGTACGCGATGGTGAAGCTGAGTTTCGGATAAGAAAGGATGTATCTGAAAGATAAGCGGGACACATATTGTCAGACTCTAACAACGGGGAGTCACGGATAGTAAGTAGACTATCATTTAAGACGAATGCTTTTCGGGGGAACTAAGCGGGACACATATTGTCAGACTCTAACAACGGGCAGTCACGGATAGTAAGTAGACTATCATTTAAGACGAATGCTTTTCGGGGGGAAAATCTTGCATATCTACACATAATATGTGTGCATCCAAAATGGAAGAAACAGTTTCCCATAGTTTCCCTTTCAAATACTTTCCATCTGCTACGCCACTAGGAGAGGACATTCACTCTCAGGTTGTAATAAGGAAGGAAATCTCCTGGGAGAGACATACTATGGGAAGAGTACAGGAGACCATGCTATGGAGAGGAGAAAGGGTCATACTATGGGATAGGAGGGATCAAAACGGGAGGGGGATATTTTTTAGGGTAAAGTAGGAATAGGGCCCATCTCTCTTCCCTTCTCCCTCTCCCTCGCTTCCTATTTCTATCTTTCCTATCCGGTTTTCTCTATCTTTTATAATGCATAGCCTACCTTTCACGAATTTTATGTGTCTGTAGAGTACAGTTTGTGCGTATTGAAAAGAGGTGGTGGAGGGGCTTATTGATTCCAAGCATATTTGGATGTTAGGGTCATCTTTATAGGGGTTAAAGTAACCTCTGCACATGGAGTAAAACGTAAAGGAAACAAGACGCAGACCTACTCATATTTGTGAACATACATTTGAGCCTTTGTAAAAAAAAGGGCTTTTTTCCATACTGTCTTCTATGGGGTGAAAATCAAATGCCTTGAGACTATGCTTAGCACGAACTTAAGAGCCAGCATTTTGTTCATAAATATGGGTGTAAGACTTTTGTAGGGTAAAAA
This sequence comes from Diaphorina citri, assembly GCF_000475195.1. Classification (NCBI taxonomy): domain Eukaryota; kingdom Metazoa; phylum Arthropoda; class Insecta; order Hemiptera; family Psyllidae; genus Diaphorina; species Diaphorina citri. Next base: position 241,958 of record NW_007377530.1, on the reverse strand, counting down.
ACTGTTTTAGAAAGTTGAAACTATTTTTACGTGTTTATTTCCTATGTGGGACACTTTCTGATTGATTCCTGTACGGGCTTATGACGAAAGTAGATAAAGTTAACCTAATAAGAAGTATCTTACCTCGAAGCTTTTTACTCTTTTATTCGAGAGAATGCTTCCTTTGAGTTCTCCCCCTCGACAATCTTCGCCTATTTGGAAGGGAAGAAAGTTTTGGGTAATTTTTTACGCGCGCTTTTCACCTGCTACTTCACTTGAAGTTTATGACTTTGCTTCGGTCCTGTGGCACCATTTGTTTTCGTGACAATGACGTTCATTTTGAATTTTGTTCAAGAGTATTTCTGGTACCTATTTCACAATTCACAGAGCTTTTTTGAAACCAATTTTCCAAATGGTCTCCAACTTTTCAAGATTCTTGCGGCCGGTGACAAACTGGCCTCTCAGATATTTTGAGCAATGATAATATTTTTTGTGGAATGTGTTGTGACATATAATTAGTAACACCATGTGTTGTTAAATGTCGAGGCCACGATCACTAGGTACACCACGCCCCCCTAATAACACCACTGATAGTTTTGTCTGTCCGGTCTTTTGAAAGTCTTTCGATTTTCTTATGATTTTGTTCATTTCCTATTCATTTAATTTCTCTCTTTTTCTTTCACGAAAGGTGGAATACGAAAGAAAGTATCGTTGCTTCGATCATTTAGTTTCATCATTAAATTTTTAGTTTTCATTATTCTTTGAACAAATAAAGGTCATTTACACTGACATGCACATGACTGGAAATTGCTTCCTTAGATACATAGAAACATATGTAAGACACGAGGAAAACAGCACGAAATATTAGCAGCTCGTAAAACATAAGTACTCGGACAATGATATGCAGGAACTGGGGCGGTAAACATGTCGGATAATTATACAACTCAACCGGCGAAATGACTCACGTAAAGAATATGGAGCAATAAATTAGTACTCTGATATCATCAAGGAGCATCGGATGATCATGTCTTGAGTTGTTGGTTCAAATATTCGAGAGTCCAAAGCCTCGCTTGGCCAGAGAGAGAGCGGAAACCTTGATGATTTGTAGAATTACTCGGAAAGTACTCGTACCACGCGTGTGGGAGTCTTACGAACGTTAACCTGAGGTCCACATATTATGTGGTACTTTGCGCCTTCAAGTTCAGAGTCTCTGTCCAGAAATACCTGGAAGGTCAACACGTCTAGAGGTCAGAATTCTATCGTTTTGAAATATGAGATCTCTTCGAGAGGATGAATAGTTGCAGTGATCACGTCATTTGGTATTGAAATCAGATATGCTCGGGTGTTCTCGAGTGTCTTCTTGTACTAAGAGGATCATGGGTTCTTGTTGAAGTGCTATAAGATCGCCACTTGAATTCCTAGACTGTGTGCTCTCTTAAGCTCTTTTTTCCTCAAGTATCGTTCACACTATTCATCACCTTGGTTCGTCCGCTATTGAAGTTTTGATGATGGGGAACCAAATATGTAGTTGCTGTTCACCAACTTTCTTTAGAGGGAAACCGCGTCCGTGTAAGAATAAGTACAAATAGGGTATCATCACATTGAATTTACCTCTCTTAAGCTCTTTTTTCCTCAAGTATCGTTCACACTATTCATCACCTTGGTTCGTCCGCTATTGAAGTTTTGATGATGGGGAACCAGATATGTAGGAACTTTCTTTAGAGGGAAACCGCGTCCGTGTAAGAATAAGTACAAATAGGGTATCATCACATTGAATTTACAATTTCAAAGGTGAAGATAGTTTCCTATTTCGTGCAAACTTCATTGCAGTCTCGACCTTCCTACACGAGAAACATGTTACGCGTGTCCTAAAGTGCAAAAAAGGTACATAGGTACTGATTTTCTCTAATCACGATCGAATAAACTACGGGCTAAAAAATTCCCGGAGGGACGGACCCAGCTTGTTTTCAAGTCTTTTTGTTTCCTTCATCAAATCCCCAGATTCCCCAGTCAGAGCTAGTTCTTCATAATCCCGTCAGGTTAATCCATATTTTCATTTAATCCTTGTGCGAGCTATGCATGTTCATATGCTCTCATAATCTCCTCATACATTTCTTTTAAGTTGACTGCATTAGAAAAACCTGTTTGATATGAAAATGTTCTGGCATTTTCTTCTCCTAGTTTGTCGTCTCCTTCTTCTGCTTCTTCGTCTTCTCCTACCTCTCATTCATCTTCTTCTTCGTCTTCTTCCTCTTCTTTTCATATCCAGTTTATTCCAATGTGTACATTTCCATTATTCTAAAAACTTGTTCACATGGGATTGCTTCACTGAGGTAGGTATACCAGTGGAACGTGGTCTCTTCAAAGTACTAACTCGGCTCTAAGGTATGTACATACTCTTTTTTACTCTTTACGCAGCTAATTTCCATGAGAGTTTAACTTCATGTATTGTCAAACGATATCGAGACAGGAACATGAAATACTCATTATCCAAGGAAAATTGTGGAGAAGAGATCTGTGGGAAGGAGAAGAATATCCTGGCTTCCGAACCTTCGAGGTTCAACATCTCATCATCTGATTAGTTCAAAGCCGTAGCATCCAAAATCAAAATAGCAATGATGATTAGTGATTAGTTGATTAGTGATTACATTACATTGAAATGGGGGTCTTTTCTGACGAAATTCCTGTGTGCGGAGTCAAGTGTGTAGCACTATTGCACCCCCTACAAAAGGATGATAGCCAACCTCCGCGATGGAGACGGTATAAGAAGAAATGGGACAGCACTTATGAGAGTTTAACTTCATGTATTGTCAAACGATATCGAGACAGGAACATGAAATACTCATTATCCAAGGAAAATTGTGGTGAAGAGATCTGTGGTAAGGAGAAGAATATCCTGGCTTCCGAACCTTCGAGGTTCAACATATCATCTGATTAGTTCAAAGCCGCAGCCTCCAAAATCAAAATAGCAATGATGATAAGTGATTACATTACATTGAAATGGGGGTCTTTTCTGACGAAATTCCTGTGTGCGGAGTCAAGTGTGTAGCACTATTGCACCCCCTACAAAAAGATGATAGCCAACCTCCGCGATGGAGACGGTATAAGAAGAAATGGGACAGCACTCCTTGAATTGGTTGTGGAATGGCTTTCATTCGACGTTTTTACTTCTTTCCAATGGTTGCTTTTAATTTCTTCTTCATGGATGCTTTCACTTGTATGTCAAGTTGGAGATTTCTGCGAAGAGTGTCAAGGACATCAGCTAGCACGTTTATGATGGGGGGAACTTAATGGAAGTTCTTTTTTAATTCCATCAGTACTTCTACTTTCTCCTCCTCTTCCTTTTCTTCACTTCACCTCATTATACTGTTCATTTTTATCTTCTCCTTTTTCGTCTCTTACTCTGTCAGTACTTCCATCAACTTTTTCCTTCTCGTCCTTCGCCTCTTACTTACCCTTTATCTTTCCTGCTGCACTTTTCTTCCTCCACTAGCTCTCTCTCTCTCTAAATCCCTTGAATTTCAGTGCGTCATTGTTTTCCTACAAAACGCATCCTACACAAACACTACTGACCCTACTGCAATCTGATCCTACACCCAAAGTTTTTGACAATTTGAATTATTTATGTAATATTTGTCTCTTCTTGTCTCATAGAAGTCCAGCGAAACCAGGCTCAGTATGGGCAGGCAGAGTAGGAAGAAAAAACTCGTCTAGTCTGGTAAATTGTTTTCCCTGTAAGTCGAGCTCAAAAGAATTCCTACAAATACCTCGTCGGATCTTGTTCTTCATTGTGCAGAAATATCTCGCGAGGTCTAGGGTTTTGCATTCACATAACTATAACTCAAGTTGCATAAACCACTTGATCGCGAGCAAACCCACATCAAGCGGACCGCGAAATAGTTATCCTGAGTGCAACTTATGCTGTGACCCCCCATGACGATGACTAACTTCTTGGCTTTAACGCTGCTACCTGGTGATAACCACAGGAAGCACGGGTACTCATCTAAGTCATCCTAGTCGCATTATTATGGTATCGTGAGGCTCGAACCCTGAAACCTAGTCACTTCGAACTTTGCCATTTCGAAAAAAAAGCATATTTAATGGTGGGTAGACGCTAGACGGTAGAGTTACATTACACCTTAAATTTTGCGCAGTCCGTCAATAAAGTTTATATTTTACTGATTCCCTCTATTAGTAATCACTATGTAGTTAGCTTTTCTGAAGGGGCGGCAAATGTTTCAGGAGGAGACTACCATTAAAATATTTTTCCAAGAATTTTACTCCGTTATTTCCAAAAGAACCAATTTAAAAACAATGTAAACAAAAACAGCTCCATTCCAACACTTCACAAGATCAAACTGAAGTATTAACAATCCTATCCTGGTAATTCTTAGTTGATAACACAGTTCCAATTCAACATTGTTTAATTTTTCCATTAGAATCTCGTATATTTCAAATAGACAGAACATGAAAAGGTCTGAAGACACCGACATCCCTCAGTCAAACATGCCGCTTTGGAACAATAAACAACAAAGTAGAGGAATTCAAAAACTAACGAAAACCTAAGCAGGAAAGAAAGACCTTAAAACTATGAAAGGAAGGAGCAGAAGAAAACGAAGACTGAAGAAGAAATGTACGAAGCAGTAAAAGAAGACTAAAAAAACGAAGAGAAAAAGTGAAGTTGGAAGAAGAGGAGGGAGAGATAAAGGGAGGGAGAAAGGATAAGGGTTTTTATTGGTAGCGTGCATAGACCAAAAAACGCCATCTCCGTTTTAGTTACAACTTGCAACTTACAAGTAGGATACCTACCTCCTACTCTGCTCACTCCCACCTACTCCTGCTCACTCCCACCTACCCTACTCACTCCCAAAATGTTTCTCTATGTGTAGTCTGTATGGCGTGATTTATTTCTCCCCTCCTCTCTTAATTCTTCCCATTTCCTCCCCTCTTTCTCCTCCTTTCCTTCTCCTTCAATCAGATATAAATTCAAGACTGCAATGTTACCTGTAAGCAATATTTTATTCATTGGAAAGTTCCTAATTTTCTCGGATTTTCTCTCCTTCTTTCCCTCTCCCTCCTCTTTGTTTCCCTTCTTTCCCTTTATCTCCCTTCTTCTCTTCCTTTCCTCCTTTCTCTTCTTCCTCTCTTAGCCTCTCTCCTTTTCCCTCCTCTTTATCTCCCTTTCTTTTCCTTTTTTCTCTCCTTCTTTCCCTCTCCCTCCTCTTTGTTTCCCTTCTTTCCCTTTATCTCCCTTCTTCTCTTCCTTTCCTCCTTTCTCTTCATTTTCCCTCCTCTCTTTCCACCTTCCCTTTACCTCTCTTCTTCCCCTCTTAGCCTCTCTCCTTTTCCCTCCTCTTTATCTCCCTTTCTTTTCCTTTCTCTCTCTCTCCGTTCTTCCCTCTCTCCCGCCCTTGTGTCTAGGATTGTTCATGCAAGCTTACCTTAATACCTGATTTCTTTCACTTTTCTTTCGTACAATTTCTCCCTCCTTTCTTCCCTGCAATAGTTCATGCAAGCTTACCTTAATACCTGATTTCTTTCACTTTTCTTTCGTACATTTTCTCCCTCCTTTCTTCCCTGCAATTTCCCTTTTTCCCTCTTCTCTCTCCAGTCTCTCCTCTCCTTCATTTTCCCCTTAAAACGACTACCTTAGAATATCCCCTTGAATAGAATAGACAAGAAGACGTTTTGGATGGATTTACGATCCTTTATTTTTGTCTGTGAGTGTGTGAAATACTCCGTTTTAAATGTTCAGCATTTGGAAATTAGATTGCCACTTAACACTATGAAATTTTCATTTCTTTCAAATGGTTTACCTCAGGTTACAGGTTAACAAAATTTTAAGATTTGACCAGGAAGTCAAGAATTCGGGCAACAATGCAGACCAAAACACAAAACATTGAAACGGTTACAGAAACTTTGCACATTCAACATGGAGACTAGACGAAAGTGTTAATATGTATAAAAATAAATAACGCATTAATTAGGATAGAGAATTGGAAAATTACTAGCTGACAATGTGTGAGGTGTTAAATACAATATGCACTGCGTAAATTAGGTTATAGGTTAACAAAATTTTAAGATTTGACCAGGAAGTCAAGAATTCGGGCAACAATGCAGACCAAAACACAAAACATTGAAACGTTACAGAAACTTTGCACATTCAACATGGAGACTAGACGAAAGTGTTAATATGTATAAAAATAAATAACGCATTAATGAAGATAGAGAATTGGAAAATTACTAGCTGACAATGTGTGAGATGTTAAATACAATATGCACTGCGTAAACCAAAATATAATTAGGTATGTGTTAAAGAAATCGCCACTAACATGTTTCAAATTTAAGCATGTTTCTATCTAACAGAATTATTTAATGTGTATTAGTATTAATGTAGTTTAAAATGTAGGCATGTGAAATTGGCTTCCAACAATAAAACACCCGTCCTATCAGAAGAAATTAGATCTGTATTGAAAGTCATGCAATTCTATTGGATTATCAATGAAATGGATAGTTAAGTAGGAAACAACTTGGTACTCTTAAAATTAAGAGGATAAAATTAATGTCAGAGGAGTTAAAATTAGAAGTGGCATTCAAATTTAAGCATGTTTCTATCTAACAGAATTATTTAATGTGTATTAGTATTAATGTAGTTTAAAATGTAGGCATGTGAAATTGGCGAAATTGTAAATAAATTTGACAGATACGCGAATTTTCAGTCACAAATCATTCCTGAAACAAACAAAAGAAGATACACGTTAGTTTTAATTTTCAATGGTCACAGATTCATACAAAGATCGCAAGGTAACAAAGAAGAGTTACAATAATAAATAAGAGCTACAGAAGAACATAATAGAAAGATTCACGTCTACACTCGTCTTCGTTTTCGAAATCTCGATCTTTTATTTCATTGTTGTCACTTCATTCTATTCCGAAAAACAACGCCAGGGAAAACACAACAATTTGTCTCATTAGGAATTTGAGCGTATTAGCTTACACCGGTAATATCAGCGGGATCTAAAGCGGGGGTGTCGTCATGGCAACCCGAAGCAGAAGATAAAATAGAGGGGTGTCTGGAAAGTGGCGGCCTATGTGCGTGCACTGAGGGGAAGGGAGAAAGGAAATGGAAAGCGAGATGAGGCCTGAATTATATGCAGCAGAAAAAACAAACTTTCCCAGGAGGGGAGAGTTTTTTTTTCGTACAGGGTGTTTAAGAAAATCCCTTATGGCGTGATTGCTAGCGGTACTGCTCATATCACTTTCAAGCAGAACACCGCAGTTAGGCAACGACCTATTCCTTCCTACTTCCTATACTTTTCATTATGATTATGATTTTTATTTACCTGAGTACATACGCATTATGCACACATGCAGGTACCTCGTTAAATGTAATATGAATCAAGGGCGACAAACTCGGCCTTACAAGTGTATTTTCGACCTACTTCCTATACTTTTCATTATGATTATGATTTTTATTTACCTGAGTACATACGCATTATGTACACATGCAGGTACCTCGTTAAATGTAATATGAATCAAGGGCGACAAACTCTGCCTTACAAGTGTATTTTCCTTAGATATTGTACCCCACTACTTACTATGAATCATTCAGGTTTTCTTATAGTTAAAACAAAAACACTGAGTACGTAGACATTTAGGAAATAGGCTAAAGAACTACATAAAACGATACTCGATGCGATTTTGTATGCACGCCCGTAATAATTTTTCAACTATGCAACGTGCACTACAATCTTTCTCTCCATCTTCGAATTAGTTTCACTGTTCCCCCACCTCTGTCATTAGTTCAGAGTTACCTCGAGGGCAAGGTAGCCCAATTTATTTCCCGTGGAAAAAATAATTTTTCAACTATGCAACGTGCACTACAATCTTTCTCTCCATCTTCGAATTAGTTTCACTGTTCCCCCACCTCTGTCATTAGTTCAAAATTACCTCGAGGGCAAGGTAGCCCAATTTATTTCCCGTGGAAAAAAGGGGTTTTGTGAGATCGGAACGCGGAGGGGTTTTCAGTATTTATGTTTCCATGCTTAAAATATTCGGGTAACTCCGCTCCGGTGGAAATTAATTTTCAGCAGAAAAACAGTTTAGGTACAATTTCCTGTCTGAAAATATTATAATTATTTTCGTTTCGGTGTAAATTATAAAAAAATACAGGATGGTCAAGAAGTGACTACGTCTTTTTCTCGAGATTTCAAACTTGTCTTTCTCGTTTTTTCCAGACCTTTGCGTGTCCAAAAAGTTTTCAGTACTCCCTGTACATTGCAGAGAAAGATACAAAAACACAGATCTCCGTATTTCCTTCTCTCCTCTTAATTTTCAGCAGAAAAACAGTTTAGGTACAATTTCCTGTCTGAAAATATTATAATTATTTTCGTTTCGGTGTAAATTATAAAAAAAATACAGGATGGTCAAGAAGTGACTACGTCTTTTTTTCGATATTTCAAAATTGTCTTTCTCGTTTTTTCCAGACCTTTGCGTGTCCGAAAAGTTTACAGTACTCCCTGTACATTGCAGAGAAAGATACAAAAACACAGATCTCCGTATTTCCTTCTCTCCTTTCTCTTTCTGTTTTAATTCTACATGCACTCTCTCTTTCTCTCCTACGTAGGGTATTACGTTTTGTCTCGTTACGAGATTCGGAAAACTTGAAAGGAGAAGAAGAATGAGAGGAAAAGAACCATTAAGAGTGAAAAAGTAATTTGCTTTTCAAGTGTAAATAAACACCTTTACCAGAAGTACACAGGGCCAGTGTTAGCTAGTAGTGGTTTTGTAGACTCAAGTTCAAGGGTTCGATATCGTTCACATTATGTGTCTTAGGTAATAGAATATTGTGTTTTATAAAGCTCTACGTTGATTTTTTCGTGCTTCCTCAAACTAAGGGAGACAATTTCATTCTTAATTATTACCTTTATTTTTTCTACATCTTCTTTCATATTCCTCATCCCTTTTTCCCTCGTTTCACACCTTTCTTGGCTGCGGGCAAAAAGAGAATATTTCCACTCTTTTCTAGCTTTTGACTTTACCTGAATACCACCAAGTGGTACTCTGACGTCATAACTTCACCCCTGGACCGATCCCAGGTACACGAAAATGAGCTTAAATAATTCAATTCCGTTTCCAGCACCAAATTATGTTGTGTTTACCCTGGGAGTACTACATACGGGTGAAATGGGAAAAAGTTTGATATAGGGTGAGCCAGTTATAGGTCCCCTCAATGATATGATGTGGGCTCATAGTCCGATTTGCTTTTGATATAGGGTGGGCCAGTTGTTGGCCCCCTCTTGAAACAAAAACATGCTGATGGTTCCATCCCCTAAATTTAACAACAGATGGTCAAATTTAGTGAGTCGTTCACCCTACTCAAAAGACCTGGACTCAAGTGAACTAATAGCCAAAAATTCGTACTAGTCTAACCCTTGTGAAAATAGTCTAACCCTTGTGAAAAGAGCTATTTAGAGATGAGAGAAGGAGTGGGAGAGAAATCATCAACATCCCCACATTCCACACTGATATCCAGTGAATCCAATACTAGTACATTTGTACTAGATCTAATGCTAGTACACTTGTACTAGGTCCAATCCTAATACATTTGTACTAGATCTAGTACATTTCACACTTCTTCAAGTGACATGCAGTACGTTTTTTTGACACTGCTCATATGTTGAGAGAAAGTGAAAGAAAGAGAGAGAGAGGCAGATATAAAATTCCCTTTCATTTCATTTTCCATGTAATGAATTTACCTATCAAAAATGTATGGGTCGGTTTTTCTCTCACTCTCTCGTCTACACATTTCCCTGGGGATTGCATAACGAAAATTCTTCACTAAAATTCAGACAGGTTTAAAACTCCCTTTCCCTCTTCCCCACCCCCTCTCTCTCTCTTCCTCTTTATCCGTCTCTCCTCTCTCTCCCTCCTTCTTTATCCGTCTCCCCCTCTCTCTCCCTTTTCTCTCTCCCTCTTTATTCGTCTCTTTTCTCTCTCTAGCCACTTCTAAAGGCTCTCCTCTCTCTCTCTCTCTTCGTTTCCTTTTACTCTCTCTCTCTCTAGCCACTTCCAAAGGCTCTCCTCTCTCTCTCTTTGTTTCCCTCCTTTACTCTCTCTCTCCATTTCCCCCCTTTACTCTCTCTCTTTCTCCGGAAAAAGTGACGTAATGGTCAAAATAGAAAGTAAAAAGGTCAGCATCATGGTTAGGTAAAAAAAAAAAAAAAAAAAAAAAATAGGTACTGAATGACGTGTCTATTCCGTGGGATGCGACTATAAAACCATTATATCGCCATATTGAAAACAAAAATAATACTAAAAATAAGAAAGAAATAAAATTAAAAATAGCTTTCAGCTATTTTCCCGATAGCTTCATGTCAAAATGCCGTAAAAAATTCAATCATTGAAAGGTATAGGTAACAAGTTGAGGGCAAAACATTCAACACGGGTACAGTGTTGTCTAACGCCTGGTAGGTGTCCAACGTTGCCATATTGCTCACGTAAAAAGGTCCCCGAAAAAGTTTCTCGCCACAACTTCAATCGTCTCTTTACTTTCAATTTCCCCTACTCTCACAGTATTTATTTCCCCTACTCTCACAGTATTTATTTCCCCTACTCTCACAGTATTTATTTCCCCTACTCTCGCAGTATTTATTTCCCCTACTCTCGCAGTGTTTCTTTCTCCCCTCCTCTTCTCATTTCTCGTTCTCCCCTACTTCTTCTCCCTTTCTTTTCTCTTACCATTCTCCGCAAAAGAAGAACGAATGAAAATGAAAATGAATTAATGACGTACATACACAAAGTACATGAAAGTCATGAGTTTTCTTCACATATACTCGTATACATGTACACAAGCCTTTGAAATTCGTACTTTTGATCATTTAAATTTCATGCCGAAAGAAGAAGGAGAAAGAGAAGAAGAGGAGGAGGAGGAGGAGGAGAAGGAAGGAGGAGAAAAAAACACGTGTTCGTGATGAGCGGGGGAGTAGCTAACGAAATAGAATAGATGTTGCTTTCCATTTTAATCTAAGAGCTTTCCATTCCATCGGTGCTCTCTTCTTATTTTATTCATTTACCATCTTTCTTCTTCCTCCCTCTCCTACTCCTCTTCTTCCTCTTCTCCTTCTTCTTTTTCCTGCATTTTTCCATGCTCTTTTTTCCCCGTGATGTGTTACAGGGTGACTTGTAAGCATGGTATTTCGTGTTCAAGAGCAGACAATGTTTCTTTCTTCCTTTCTTTAGTCAGAATTGAGAGTGCTGTATACTCGTAATCTCGTAAACCTAAATAGACATGGATTAATTCTACATATTTCCGGGTTTTTGACTAATAAATTTTATACAGATAAATCAAGAGGTGCGCAAACGTCAAGAGTTTGAAGCTAGATGATACGTAGTCTATCATGCCACCCGAGCCTTCTCCTTCTTAGAAAAAAAAACAACAACCCAGAGGATAGGGGTTGACTGTGAGACTCGACAAGTGGTGTCCAAAATGTGGTACAGGTGCCGTTTGATGTACCAAACATGGACACCCATCGGTAGAAACTCAGGAGGGGGAAAAAAAGCGGAACATGAAACAGAAATAACTTTGGACTTTTCCCTCCATACCCGAAAAAGGGGTTAGCACGAAATGCCACTGTAATCCTGGGACACTTTTTATTAAGTCCATCGTTGTACGTGACTGCATAACCTTCTGAGGAGACTGGAAGGGAGGGGATAGAGAAAATGATAGAGGGGAGGAAGGGAGGGGTAAGCCCCGAATTTAAGAACCTTCGGTCTAGACATCATTACGGGAAGCTTTGTGCGGGGGAGGTTCTGACATACAAGTGAAAGCATCCATGAAGAAGAAATTAAAAGCAACCATTGGAAAGAAGTAAAAACGTCGAATGAAAGCCATTCCACAATCAATTCAAACCATCTTCAACGGATGGAGGAAAAAGTGGATAAACTGGATATGAAAAGAAGATGAAGAAGACGAAGAAGCAGAAGGAGACGACAAACTAGGAGAAGAAAATGCCAGAACATTTTCATATCAAACGGGTTTTTCTAATGCAGTCAACTTAAAAAGAAATGTATGAGGAGATTATGAGAGCACATGAACATGCATAGCTCGCACAAGGATTAAATGAAAATATGGATTAACCTGACGAGATTATGAAGAACTAGCTCTGACTGGGGAATCTGGGGATTTGATGAAGAAAGCAAAAAGACTTGAAAAAAAAGAAGAAAAAAATGCTAAAAAAAAAACACCATGTTTATTTTAAACTCATTATAAAACATGAAGAATAAGGAAAAAAGGAGTGACAGACATTTCTGTGTCATTTCTGGCAAACTTGACATTATGAAGGAGGAGAAAGATTTTTTGAAAAGATCCTTTCTTTCCGGGGAGGTTCAAGTTTTAACTTGCACGTAGAGTGAATTTCATTCGAGCTCTCTCTCTCTGGTGGCATTTACTGCATAAACTTGAGCTCTACCTCTCTCGCAGTGTCATAAATGGCGGTTTTATGACCTTCCATAAAAAGCTCGAAAAAGGGGGCCACCAAACGATGGTGGAGGCATTTTACGAAGCCGTGAAAGAAGAGGCTGATAGTCCCAATCCCAAAAGGCAGAAACCTTCGAGGAAAAATGCTAGTAAAATCAGCAATCACTCTGGGTGATAACTCTCAGAACAGGGTTTATACGCTTTTCCCGGAATGAAATTCCATGATTTTCCCAGAAAACAGGGGTGAAGTTATGACGTCAGAGTACCACTTGGTGGTATTCAGGTAAAGTCAAAAGCTAGAAAAGAGTGGAAATATTCTCTTTTTGTCCGCAGTCAAGAAAGGTGTGAAACGAGGGAAAAAGGGATGAGGAATATGAAAGAAGACATAGAAAAAATAAAGGTAAAAATTAAGAATGAAATTGTCTCCCTTAGTTTGAGGAAGCACGAAAAAATCAACGTAGAGCTTTATAAAACACAATATTCTATTACCTACGACAGATAATGTGAACGATATCGAACCCTTGAACTTGAGACTACAAAACCACTACTAGCTAACACTGGGCGAAGAGAGAAGGAAGACAGGATAGGAGAAAGCCAGCCGTTCCGAGAACGAACATTATCCCATCAGGATAAAATCCGCCCCGGGCGGTTATTTCCTAATGTGGGACACTTTCTGATTGAGCACCCTGTATACCTATGTAAATATGTCCATATGGATGTATTTATTTCGAATGGCATATTACGGGACACTCCTTGCCCTCTCCCTAGTTGAATATTAAATGTTGTCATGACCTTGAATCGTCGGGCGGTCTCCGACTTGGGGATCTATTTTAGGAACCGCGCGGTAAACATCCTCAGAATATTATGTTAAGTCTGTGACACTGACGATCCTAAGAATGATAAATATCCTAGACGAGCACAGTTATATGTTCATAACAATGTTATGTTAGGTAATCTAATATATATCGAATAAATAATACAATGGTCTAGAAAACGTGTTGAAATATCTCGAGATACCGTTTTCTGCAGGGTTTATACGCTACCTGGAAAAACTGGAAAACCTGGAAAAGTCATGGAATCTGAAGATTGGTCAAAAAGTCATGGAAAATCGTGTTACAGAAAATCTGGAAAAGTCATGGAATTTGCCACCCGGTCAAAAATTAAAAATGTTCAAATTGAATATCAAGTTTTTCCGAAAAACGGCCTGCGGCGCATTCCCATTCCCCCTAGAAGGGACAGGATAGGTAATAGAGAGAAGACAAGGGAGAGAGAAATGGAGAAGACAAAATATTGTTGTAACGAGAAATGTCCTGAGTCAGCAGGTAGCCAAGATAAATAATAGTACAGGAGAAGAAGTAAGGAGGAGGAGGAAGACTGGAAGATGTAGAAATAAGAAGAGGAATAAGAAGGGACAGCCAGAGGGAGTAGAAGGAAGAGGAGAAGGACGTGGCAGAAGAAGGTGAAAAGGTCAGGAAGAAGAAGAAAAAGAAGATTGAAAGGAGAAAGACCTGGAAGGACTAAACAAAAAAAGGATGCGAAGGTTGTAAAGACAAAGGAGAAGTGGTAAGTAGGGAGGGGAGAGAAAATAACAGGAGAAGGAACAGGAGAAAGAAAGAGAGAAAAGGATAGCTAAATGGAACTCGGAAGAAAAGATAGAAGGGAAGAAGGACGTGGGAAGGGACTTGATGGAAAGTAGAGAGAAGAGAGAAATAGACAAGGAGGAAGAGGAAGAGAAAGAGTTTAACTGGAAGAGACTGAAGGAAACCAAAATGAACTGAAAGCAGAAGCGAAGACGTGGAGAAGGAAGAGAAGAAGATGTAAAGGAGAAAGTAGAGAGAAGAGAGAAATAGACAAGGAGGAAGAGGAAGAGAAAGAGTTTAACTGGAAGAGACTGAAGGAAACCAAAATGAACTGCAAGCAGAAGCGAAGACGTGGAGAAGGAAGAGAAGAAGATGTAAAGGAGGAAGAGGCTATTAGAAGTAGCAAAGTAGTCCTTCAGTTGATTAGCTACTTAGAGCTACGTGTTCTTTTTATCTCTATTCAGTTATTCAATTTCTTCTTCAACATCCTCTTTTCTTAACAAAATTCCTCCCTACACCTCTCCTCCCTCTCTCTCTCTCTCTCTCTCTCTCTCTCTCTCTCCCTCCCTCCCTTCTCTTTCTCTCTCCTTCCTTAATGCATGCACCTCACTGAACATATTCAAAATAATAATAATAATAATAATTACATTCATAGAATTCCTTTGTTACAAGAAAGAAACGAAGAGAAAGAGGAGGATGTAATAACAATATTTCAACATAACATTGAGAGAGAAAGTTATTGTACTTTAAATAAACTTCTTTTTCTCTCCTCATTCTTTCTCTCCCCCTCCTCTTTCTCCCTCTTTCCAATTCTTTATCTTCTTTTTATTATTCTTTCTCATATTTCTTTTCTCTCTGTGTTGTCAGAATTTCGCATGCATAAATAAATAAAAGAGAACTGCTTGTTTAATAAGGGGAAATAATGTGTATGAGGTTAGGGAGGGAGAGAGAGAAATCCTTGTAAAGTGCCTCTCTCTGTATTTCTGTCCCTCCCTTTCCACCTCTTTCTCTCTCCCTCCCTGTTTGTCCCGATCAATACACCTTGCTAAAATTTCATGACTTGATTTGGATTCGAACTATCAACCTCAAGAACCACTACACCACAGAGGATGGTTACGGGTATATCGATCTAGAATTAGGTCTGAGAAATTATTATTCACCCTGTAGGTGACGAAGTAACAGCCCATAGACCCAGTATTTATATGAAGAGAAAAGACAAACGTATAAACAGAGATATAGATCTGGAAAAGAAATGAGAAAAGTATAAACACAAACGTGTAAAAAAAGGGATATAGATCTGAAAAGAAATGAGAAAAGTATAAGCACAGAAATACGGATCTGGAAAAGGAAAAATGACAAAAGTTATACGTACACAAGCAAGTTATTGGACAACGAATGAGAAAATTGCAGTACAATGAGACGAATGGAAGAGGAGGGACATGCATGTGTACATAATGCGTATGTACTCAGGTAAATAAAAATCATAATCATAATGAAAAGTATAGGAAGTAGGAAGGAATAGGTCGTTGCCTAACTGCGGTGTTCTGCTTGAAAGTGATATGAGCAGTACCGCTAGCAATCACGCCATAAGGGATTTTCTTAAACACCCTGTACGAAGGAGGGACAGGATAGGTAATAGAGAGAAGACAAGGGAGAGAGAAATGGAGAAGACAAAATATTGTTGTAACGAGAAATGTCCTGAGTTAGCAGGTAGCCAAGATAAATAATAGTACAGTAGAAGAAGTGAGGAGGAGGAAGACTGGAAGATGTAGAAATAAGAAGAGCAATAAGAAGGGACAGCCAGAGGGAGTAGAAGGAAAACTGAAAGATGTAGACTGAGGAGGAGGAGAAGGACGTAGCAGAAGAAGGTGAAAAGGTCAGGAAGAAGAAGAAAAAGAAGATTGAAAGGAGAAAGACCTGGAACCTGGAAGGACTAAACAAAAAAAGGATGCGAAGGTTGTAAAGACAAAGGAGAAGTGAAAAGTAGGGAGGGGAGAGAAAATGATAAAAACTCTGGCAGGCTAAATATGGATGAGATACAACTCCTTCTAGGTAGGACTGGTTGTGGGTGTGAATAGGGTAGGTGTGTGGGGATGTTGTGAGGGTGTTTTACGATCGTCTAGTCTCAAGTCTAGACGGGATGGGTTCGTGTTGGGTGCTAAAGGGATTTGAATAGAGGGGTAAAGGAACTTGGATGGATGGGGATTGTCAGGAGAGTGAAACAATCAATAATTTATTGATGAGCTGCCCAGCGTCTGGGTTGCCATGACACAGCATGCAACTCAAACAGACATGTCTGTATGTCAAGTTGGAGATTTCTGCGAAGAGTGTCAAGGACATCAGCTAGCACGTTTATGATGGGGGAAACTTAATGGAAGTTCTTTTTTAATTCCATCAGTACTTCTACTTTCTCCTCCTCTTCCTTTTCTTCTCTTCACCTCCTAATTATACTGTACATTTTATCTTCTTTTTCTTCTCCTTCTTCGTCTCTTACTCTGTCAGTACTTCCATCAACTTTTTCCTTCTCGTCCTTCGCCTCTTACCCTTTATCTTTCCTGCTGCACTTTTCTTCCTCCAGTAGCTCTCTCTCTCTCTCTTCCTCATTCACAGTATTATATACATTGATGTATTGTTCATCTCACTTCAACTCGGGCCATGTTGATGGCAAGAAATGAGATTTTAATGTGCCCTATTATCTCTCTCTCTCTCTCTCTCTCTCTCTCTCTCTCTCTCTCTCTCTCTCTCTCTCTCTCTCTCTCTCTCTCTCTTCCTCATTCACAGTATTATATACATTGATGTATTGTTCATCTCACTTCAACTCGGGCCATGTTGATGGCAAGAAATGAGATTTTAATGTGCCCTATTATTTTTCTCTCTCTCTCTCTTTCTCTTCTCGCTGGGATATTTCTTGGGTCCCTGCCAAGATTGTTCCTCTTTGTTTAGTGGACTCCCCCTCTCTTTCCTTCTTCATTAGAAAAGGGAGCAACGGGGGAGGGAGAGAGAGAGGTAGTTAGTTCAAGTGGCGTTTACTTCCGTACTGTGTCCGCTCTCTCTCTCTCTCTCTCTCTCTCTCTCACTCACTCACTCACTCACTCACTCACTCTCTCACTCACAGATTTTCTGCTGCAACAAAAGGAAACAGCAAAGTCGACTTAAATAAAAACGGACACATGAGAAGGCAACATACCAGGTACAGAATGAAAACTAGAGCAAATAATACCATAGTACAGAGTGCAGTTAAAAGTCAAATTGGTTTGATAGTAAAGTAAAAGCCAAAACTGTTTGATAATCTCAAGATTCTTAAGTCCCTTTTTATGATAGACTGCGTATCATCTAGCTTCAAACTCTTGACGTTTGCGCACCTCTTGATTTATCTGTATACAATTTATTAGTCAGAAACCCGGAAATATGTAGAATTAATCCATGTCTATTTAGGTTTACGAGTATACAGCACTATCAATTCTGACTAAAGAAAGGAAGAAAGAAACATTGTCTGCTCTTGAACACGAAATACCATGCTTACAAGTCACCCTGTATCACATCACGGGGAAAAAGGAGCATAGAAAAATGCAGGAAAAAGAAGAAGGAGGAGAAAAAGAAGGAGAAGAGGAAGAAGAGGAGTAGGAGAGGGAGGAAGAAGAAAGATGGTGAATAAATAAAATAAGAAGAGAGCACCGATGGAATGGAAAGCTTTTAGATTAAAATGGAAAGCAACATCTATTCTATTTCGTTAGATACTCCCCCGCTCATCACGAACACGTGTTTTTTTCACCTCCTCCTCCTTCCTTCTCCTCCTCCTTCCTTCTCCTCCTCCTCCTCCTCTTTCTCCTCCTCCTCTTTCTCCTTCTCCTTTTTTCGTCATGAAATTTAAATGCTCAAAAGTACGAATTTCAAAGGCTTGTGTACATGTATACGAGTATATGTGAAGAAAACTCATGACTCTCATGTACTTTGTGTATGTACGTCATTAATTCATTTTCATTTTCATTCGTTCTTCTTTTGCGGAGAATGGTAAGGGAAAAGAAAGGGAGAAGAGTAGGGGAGAACGAGAAATGAGAAGAGGAGGGGAGAAAGAAATACTGCGAGAGTAGGGGAAATAAATACTGCGAGAGTAGGGGAAATTAGAAGTAAAGAGACGATTGAAGTTGTGGCGAGAAAGAGGGGTAGGACTTTTTCCAAGGGGACCTTTTTACGTGAGCAATATGGCAACGTTGGACACCTAGCAGGCGTTTGTGTTTTCCCTGGCGTTGTTTTTCGGAATAGAATGAAGTGACAACAATGAAATAAAAGATCGAGATTTCGAAAACGAAGACGAGTGTACACGTGAATCTTTCTATTACATATGTTCTTCTGTAGCTCTTATTTATTATTGTAACTCTTCTTTGTTACCTTACGATCTTTGTATGAATCTGTGACCATTGAAAATTAAAACTAACGTGTATCTTCTTTTGTTTGTTTCAGGAATGATTTGTGACTGAAAATGGCATCACCAACACCCTCTGTAGAATCTGGAAACGGTTCGTTCGCTGACGGCCAAGACTATCAATCCCTGAGTCCTCTGAGTCACTCTGCCTCCCCCACCGCCTCCTTGTCTAGTGGAAGCTACTCGTCCTCCATTAATAAATGCTGTGTCTGCCATGAATCTTTCATCAATCCCAAAACTTTGCCTTGCTCTCACACTTACTGTGATCCTTGTCTGGAACGCTGCCAAGTAGATCCTGATAAGCTAACTTGCATCCGGTGCCAGCAAGATGCACTTACTAGCCGTAGCTTCTCTAGCTTGCTAGCGGACTACACAATCAATGAGGATCGTATCTTGGTTCCATGCACAAGTTGCAAGAGTACTACCACCAGCGCTGTGGCCCGTTGCTCTCATTGTGACTTCTTGTGCAACAATTGCTTCATGGCTCATCAGTACATGCATCACTTTGAAGGTCACCGCGTCTGTGTGCTGCCCAATGATATCGATGATAAGGACGAATTTAAATCTGGTGATAAGCCCGTGTACTGCACACGCCATAAGACTGAAACGGTCAAGTATTTCTGCATGACCTGCAACTTTCCCTTGTGTAAAGAGTGCACTCTCATTGATCACCCAAGTGGCCATGATTATGAACTATTGAGCGATGTTGTTCAACGATTATTGGAGATCATGAATCAGTCTGTCACTGATGCCAAGGCCAAAGCGAACGACATCAAGAATAACATGAAGTCAATGGAACATTTGTCAGGACATCTGCAAGTTCAATATCACAAAGCGCAAAATGAAATCAATGAAACTTTCCTCTTCTACAGGTCAATGCTTGAAGAACGAAAGCAAGAGCTTCTGAAAGAACTGGAAAGTATCTTTTCTTCCAAACAATTGTCCCTGAATGTTGTAGGCCAAAAAGCTCAAGAAACTGTCAATAAGATCTATCAAGCTTGTGAGTTCTCAGAGCAAATTATGAAACGCAACACAACTTATGAGTGTTTGATCTTCAAAAAACTACTGGACTCCAAGTTACAATCTCTGATGAACTATTCGCCTGATCTTGGAAACAAAGCAAACGCCGACTTGGAATTCGTTTCTAACTTTCAAGCCATTCAGGTTGCTGTGCGTAATACATTTGGTTACATTCGATCCAATCCTGAAGTAAACATGTGTCCGACCAAACAACCTCCTATCGCACGTCCTACTAACCCAACTAATGGCGTGGCACATATCAATGGAGGAGGACCAATGGTGAATGGAACAAACACTATCTTGCCGCCTATGCAGAACTCTATGAGCAATGGCTCCATGAATGGCTCGATGAATGGAATCAACACTATCAATAATATATTGGAGAGACCTTACTCCACTGGCATCTCCACTCCTACAAACCCACCTGCTTTTGAGTCCAGCTTGATTTCTAAACGTTTTAGTAGTGCCAATAGTCTTGGACCATTTTCCAATTCCATTAACGATCTCAACATTAATCCCTATGAGAAGTGGTCAAACGGTGACATCTTCCAGAATGGCAGCAACGACTACAATATCGGCAGTGGCGATACTATCTTGGATCTTACGACAAAGCTATCCTCCATGTTCCCTCCTAAGTCTCAAATTAAGCGTACAAAAATGATTTATCATTGTAAATTTGGAGAGTTTGGTGCTCTTGAAGGTCAATTCACTGAACCTAGTGGTGTTGCTGTTAACGCTCAGAATGATATTATTGTAGCCGACACTAATAACCACCGTATTCAGATTTTCGATAAGGAAGGTAGATTCAAGTTCCAATTTGGTGAGTGTGGCAAGAGGGATGGACAACTTCTCTACCCAAACAGAGTAGCTGTTGTGAAAACTTCCGGAGATATCATTGTTACTGAGAGATCCCCCACGCACCAGATTCAGATTTACAATCAATATGGTCAATTTGTTCGTAAGTTCGGTGCAAACATCTTGCAACATCCTCGAGGCATCACAGTGGATAATAAAGGTCGTATTGTAGTGGTTGAGTGCAAAGTTATGCGTTTTATCCCCTTTTTTTTTTTTTTTTTTTTTTTTTTTTACCTAACCATGATGCTGACCTTTTTACTTTCTATTTTGACCATTACGTCACTTTTTCCGGAGAAAGAGAGAGAGTAAAGGGGGGAAATGGAGAGAGAGAGTAAAGGAGGGAAACAAAGAGAGAGAGAGGAGAGCCTTTGGAAGTGGCTAGAGAGAGAGAGAGTAAAAGGAAACGAAGAGAGAGAGAGAGAGGAGAGCCTTTAGAAGTGGCTAGAGAGAGAAAAGAGACGAATAAAGAGGGAGAGAGAAAAGGGAGAGAGAGGGGGAGACGGATAAAGAAGGAGGGAGAGAGAGGAGAGACGGATAAAGAGGAAGAGAGAGAGAGGGGGTGGGGAAGAGGGAAAGGGAGTTTTAAACCTGTCTGAATTTTAGTGAAGAATTTTCGTTATGCAATCCCCAGGGAAATGTGTAGACGAGAGAGTGAGAGAAAAACCGACCCATACATTTTTGATAGGTAAATTCATTACATGGAAAATGAAATGAAAGGGAATTTTATATCTGCCTCTCTCTCTCTTTCTTTCACTTTCTCTCAACATATGAGCAGTGTCAAAAAAACGTACTGCATGTCACTTGAAGAAGTGTGAAATGTACTAGATCTAGTACAAATGTATTAGGATTGGACCTAGTACAAGTGTACTAGCATTAGATCTAGTACAAATGAAAAAAAAAATAAAAAAAAAAAAAAAAAAAAAAAAAAAAAAAAACGGATAAATTGGTGTAGGTGGTTGAGATTGTACTATCATCAGGGCCAAATTAGGGATACACAATAAAGGTAGAAGTGGGGAAGTAATATACCTATGTAGTATGTTCTACCCATGTATAGTGGGGAAGTAATACCTATATGTAAAGGAACTAGGGAGCTGCTCTGCTGACAAAATAGAGGTACGGGAAGGGATTCCAGAGGGGGTGCTATACAATATAGGAGAAAGCAGGGCGCAGAATATAGGAGGGGAAGGGCCTTCAATAATATAGGGGAAGAAAAAGGTCCTTCAATAATATAGGGGAAGAAGGGCCAAATAATATAGCGGGGGAAAATAGGGAATACAATAATATAGGGGCGGAAGTGAAAAAAAGTAAAAGATTTTCCTAAAATATTTTACTCAAGGGGACTAGCACCATGAAAGCAGAGAGTATCGTGTATACAGGGTGAGCCAATATTTAGAATAACAACCCGTTTTTAAACTCCCTGAACTTTCGGTAAGTTCTTCATTTGACATTTTTCTCATATAGGAAAAAAATGTACTTCATATCCCTAGAAATTTATTCTCTGGAAATTAATAAATTGTAAATATTGGAATTCCTCACATTAATTCCCATAGCTCACGCCAGGGCGTTGCAAATCTACTACGACCACCCTGTATATTCTAACCAATATGAACTCAAATAAGGAAGGGTGCATCGCCTTGGCAACAAGTTTTTCCAATTGTTTCTCACCCCTCTCTTCTACCTTTTTATCTTCGTCTCTTTCCTCTTCTACCCTCTATTTCTTTCTTCTTCTTTCTTCCTCCCTCCTTTCTTTCTCTCTTTTACCTTCGTTTCCCTCCATTTCTCTTCTCCGCTCCCTTCTCTCCTCTCATTTCTTCCTTCCCTCTTCCGGTCATTTCACCTTCATCTCTCCTTCTGTATCACTATCCCTTTTCTACCTCTGTTATCCATTCCCTCTCTTCCTTTCCCTCCCAAGTTCCCGTCAGAATTCCCCCTACCTTCCATCCAGTGTGAAATTTGTAGGGAAAATTTCACCTTTACCTTTACTGTAGCATCCAGAAGGAAAGCTACAGTTCTGTTGTAGTTTTCCCTTCTATTTCAGTAGTATATTATTTCATTGATTCTTGTTCTTCGACTTTGTTTATATTTTGTCTCTCCTTACTCTCTCTCTATCTCTCTTTTTTTCAAACTAATTGATGTTTCTCTCTCTCTCTCCCTCCCTCTCTCTCTCCCTCTCTCTCTCACACAAATGAGCTCTGATCTCGAAATTTGTCGCGACGACCTATGAACTCAAAGCGAGAAAGTTTTAGATAACACTTCCTTTCTGTAACCGTTTCAATGTTTTGTGTTTTGGTCTGCATTGTTGCCCGAATTCTTGACTTCCTGGTCAAATCTTAAAATTTTGTTAACCTGTAACCTAAATAATTTTCGTTATCCCGTTTCCCCTTGTCTGGCAATAGTGAGGACCTGAGCAAGGCTACTAATAGTCAGATAGGGGAACATGGTTAGCCCATTGTTCTGTTCATATCCCATAATTTTAAAAATGTTGGACCTCTAATGAAATGAAGGTCCACTAACACAAAGACCTTGCACATTGGAAGTACCTCGTGACCTAATCACTTCTCCTACCTTCAAACTGCCATTCTTAAACCTAGGGATTGTATTTAGTTTCTTTGATAATTTATTATTTTACCTAAATATCTTTGATTTATTCTGACTAGGAATGAAAAGAATGATTTTGAATACCTAAGTCTAATGTTTGAACAGATTCCTAAAAGAATGTTTATGTCAATCATAAAAGGTACAAGAAATTCCCCTCTACAAGTATACTTATCAATGTTCGTATTTACTAGTAGTTTTCACCACATGGTATTTAGTTTCTTTGATAATTTATTATTTTACCTAAATATCTTTGATTTATTCTGACTAGGAATGAAAAGAATGATTTTGAATACCTATGTCTAATGTTTGAACAGATTCCTAAAAGAATGTTTATGTCAATCATAAAAGGTACAAGAAATTCCCCTCTACAAGAAGTATACTTATCAATGTTCGTATTTACTAGTAGTTTTCACCACATGAATCTGATAATTCCCCATTTCAAAATCATACTTTAATTTCCTCATTAAAAAAATCACAAAATCCTATAGATGCTAACAAAACTTTCCGCATGAATTTTGATTAGAATATTCTGTTGTGTACATTTTGATAATAACTTTTCAATTTCGGGGGAAACTGTTGTTTGTCTTTTCTTCATTTGTGAAAACTTTACCTCCAAATTAAAATCTTTCTCTTCTGTTTTCCACTCCAAATTTTAGTTTTCCCTCAGGATAGTTAGAAAGGTAAGACTGTTTTTTGTTTTGGTAACAATTTGATCTTGTAGCAGAATTTCATTGTTTAGTAGAATTTCTGAGAAATTTACTTTTTGTTTGTTTTTAAATTTTAATGTAGACGTTTGATTTTGTCTTTTCCTAAATTGTGTTGAAACTTTTGTAATAACCAAGTTTGTAGACCGTAGCTTGTTATGTTTGCTCGCTTTAAATAGTTCTATATGTTTTATGAATTTATTTATCTATTTAACTAGAATTTTCTCGGACAACATTATTTCAATACCATTTCTGTTTATTTTTCTGAAGACAAAAGTGGTCCCGCTTTATTTTATATTAGCAAGATAAGATCGTGGAAGTACATACGTACCTTGGGATGAACAATTATCTTTTAAAATAACAGTGCTTCTTTCAGAGTTTTCATTTTGAGAAAACCATCCATCTAAATTTTTACGTTGCTCAAACGTACACGAACCTTCTAATTTAAAAAAGAAGATTTTTTTCAACTACACCTTGTATTTGTATTCTTTTACTGTTCTATATGTTTTATGAATTTATTTATCTATTTAACTAGAATTTTCTCGGACAACATTATTTCAATACCATTTCTGTTTATTTTTCTCAAGACAAAAGTGGTCCCGCTTTATTTTATATTAGCAAGATAAGATCGTGGAAGTACATTACATACGTACCTTGGGATGAACAATGATCTTTTAAAATAACAGTGCTTCTTTCAGAGTTTTCATTTTGAGAAAACCATCTATCTAAATTTTTACGTTGCTCAAACGTACACGAACCTTGTAATTTAAAAAAAGAAGATTTTTTTCAACTACACCTTGTATGTATTCTTTTACCCTTTTTATTACATTTTTCAAAAGTTACACCAGTATTTTATCTTCCAAACCCTTAAATCCGGATTATACAAGTGCGTATGTGCGTCTGTCAGTTTTTATATAACTTTGTATGTTTAAAAGAAAAATACAAGCCCTTAAAGATAAAGTTATGCGTGTCATCATCTTTGATCAGAATGGTAATGTACTTACTAAGTTTGGTTGCTCCAAACATCTTGAGTTTCCCAATGGTGTTGTGGTTAATGATAAACAGGAGATTTTCAAGTTATGCGTGTCATCATCTTTGATCAGAATGGTAATGTACTTACTAAGTTTGGTTGCTCCAAACATCTTGAGTTTCCCAATGGTGTCGTGGTTAATGATAAACAGGAGATTTTTATTAGTGACAATCGTGCCCATTGCGTCAAAGTATTCAACTACGAGGGTGTTTTCCTAAGACAGATTGGTAGCGAGGGAGTCACTAACTATCCCATTGGTGTAGGCATCAACTCTGCTGGGGAGATTCTGATCGCTGATAATCACAACAACTTCAACTTGACTGTGTTCACACAGGACGGTCAGCTACAGAGCGCCCTAGAGTCCAAGGTCAAGCATGCCCAATGCTTTGATGTGGCGCTTATGGATGATGGCTCAGTGGTGCTTGCCAGCAAAGACTATCGTTTATATATTTATCGTTATCAGGTGCCTCCCGTGACCTTGTAAATTGAACAATTCCACAACATTCTCTTTTCATTTACATGCTGCCCGATGGCATCTTTTCTCTTTCTTTTTTCTTTTGAAATTTCTCTTCTTTGGAATTGTATAGGTTTCTTATGTTTAGTGTTGAGGTACCAATTTCTTTTCAAATCTATATTTTTTCAAGAATGTGTTTTTGTAAATTGTTACTTTGTCCTGCATAAGTTATGAGTACATAATAATATATTAAGTTTTGTTATTCAAGCGCCTCATACCTTGTTAATGCGAAGTTCGCGACTAGTCAATAAGTGTTAAATGAGTCGTTTGCACTTTATCATTATTTATCTTCTTTTTTTTTCATTTATTTTGATAATTTATTATTATTTATTAATTTAAAATCATTTTTATTTTAGTGGCGAATTTTTTTAAAAAAATGTTTATATTTGTTTTACTTTTTTTATGTTTGCAATTTTATGTCATTTGTTACAAATTTCCTTTAGTAGTGAGTCTAAGATATAATATAATATATTGTTGTTGTCAAGATTGTTATGTTAGTAAATGTTAAATTCATATGCCTCCCCATGATGTTCAGCAAAGACCTCTTCTAAACAAAATGCATAGGGACATGAAAGATAATAATATCATAACAATATTATTCGAGAAATGCTATAGTAAATAGTAATGCGTTGTTATGCAAGGCGCTATATTATTTATTCTAACGACCTGAGCAAGGTCAACCTAAATACTACCCCCGCCACTTCTAATTTTAACTCCTCTGACATTAATTTTATCCTCTTAATTTTAAGAGTACCAAGTTGTTTCCTATACAAGATTTTAATATCGGGGAAAGTCAAGGGAGAGTTTTTTTTTGCCCTACGAAGCAACAAATCCTTTGACGTATTTCTTATCTGCCGAGGAGAGGACGGTACAAAAGCGAATGACGATAATGGGAACGGAAAGTTATGCCTTGAAGCGGGAAAAAGACATAGAATTAAATAACAGACCGAAAAAAGGTCCGATTTCGTTCGACACAACAGAAGAAAATATCGTGAAATTTCTTCAGCTCCATTTCAAGGCGCAAATTTGTGTTTGGAGAGAAAGAAAGAGAGACGTACAAATTTTGTGCTTGAAAGAGAAAGAGAACCAAACAGAATTTACATCTCATCCATCAATCCTTTTTCCTCCTCCTCCTCCTCCTCCTCCTCCTCCTCTTTTCTCCCTTTCATTACCCTTGTGAGTCCGTGAACATGAACAGCTCTTGTGCTCAGTTTGGGCTAATGATGCATGCGAGATGGGACGAAAATGACTGACCAAAATGTAATAATAAAAATCCAAGGAAAAAAATCTATGAGTATCATGAATTATTATTTATTTGTGGTGAAGCTGAAGAGCTTCTTCACAACGTTGTGGAACGATATGTCTGCTTTGGCATTTTTTTAGATTTTTCATTATTATCCTAATAGTTATGGTAAATAATCTTAATATAAATGAGATTTGCTAAAGATCTCTTGTGGACTGATTTTGAGGGCTATAGTGATTGAAATTAGCGCCATTTATCAAATACAGGAGTCCCAGCTTTCTCACATCAATATAATGTGTCTGATTAGAATCTTCTTTTACTTCTTTGTCCATTGAAAGTATGTGTGTAGTTACAGAGAGGTCTTGGAACAGAATTCTTTACTGTGTTTAATTTTGATTTTGTTTTTTTTTGTCTTAAAATGTATTAAATGTGTACTACTGAACGTTTTTCGTGTACGTATAATTTGCATTTCAACTTTTATCATTATCCTTTTGATTTATTTTATTAGTTTACGTTCAAATTAAAAGATGACAATCCTACCATATCTAATTCCTAATTGCATCCATGTTGGTTTCTATTCAAGCACAAATGTTAATAATTATGAAATGTGTACTACTGAACGTTTTTCGTGTACGTATAATTTGCATTTCAACTTTTATCATTATCCTTTTGATTTATTTTATTAGTTTACATTCAAATTAAAAGATGACAATCCTACCATATCTAATTCCTAATTGCATCCATGTTGGTTTCTATTCAAGCACAGATGTTAATAATTATTATGTTCCTGGGAACGTACCTATTCAATGTGTTTGACAAAATCATATTGATTTGTACGGCAAAGTTTAGTGACGGAAAGTTTGTTCACTAGGATTTTTCGTAAAACAATGATGCATTGAATGGTGGTTTCATAATTTTCCAAAACTGACACACCACAAATTAATCATTTTGTAATAAATTTCAAACTTGTTCAATAATTTTCCCAGACTTTTCAATTTTCGTCAAATTATCTCACATGAGGTGGATGAATAATTATGCTTCCTCCATACCCAATATTGGTAGAATTGTAATTATCATGCATATCTCATTTCTTTCTCTCTTCCTTTCCACATTTCTATTAGCTGATAAAATAAATTAGCAAGCCCAAGTTATCTTTTAATTTTGAAATGTAATAAAGTAGTAGGTTATTTGAATTCTATTATTTTATTAGTATAATTATTAATTTAATTATTATTTTCTATTATCATCAGTATTCCATTTTATTTATTTGTTATTTTTTATTTATTATTACTATCACCTATTTTTATTTTTTGTTGTAATCATGTTTTTTTATTATTAATATTATTATTTTCTTTAATTATATTTTCGTAATTATTATTTTTGTATTGTTTTTATAGATCTTTGGTGTTTTTCTTTTCTTCTAGTTTTTCTTCTTTTAGTTTTTGCTTTTCCATCTTCGTAGTATAGATTCTTTTCACTCTCTGATGACATTTTTCACAGATACATATTTATTTGTAAGGAGATTAGATGAGAGATTCAAAACTTTTGAATCCAGAAGAACAAGGACAGAGGTCAAGATGATGATGTAGAGATAGTAGGCAGAGGTCTAAATTACCGAATTTAAAAAATGTGCGACGGGTGAACTTAGAAACCTTTGATTGTCATTTGAAATCGTGCAACTACTTCGAGTTCATGGCCGAAACATTTCAATGTGAAATTGTGTGATGTGAGCCTTATTCTTGGCTTTCACAAAACCACGACTTGATACAACATCGCAGCTTGTATGCAGCGAAAAAGCCATATACATATGTTGAAAGTAACTTCGTTTCTTCGAATTTCTCAGAAGTTCTGCCAAACCCATCACTCCTCTTTTTCTTATCATATCGCCCCGGGTGACACAGTTAGCATTTCCCTTGAGATGTCGAAACAAGATTTTAATATCGGGGAAAGTCAAGGGAGAGTTTTTTTTTGCCCTACGAAGCAACAAATCCTTTGACGTATTTCTTATCTGCCGGGGAGAGGACGGTACAAAAGCGAATGACGATAATGGGAACGGAAAGTTATGCCTTGAAGCGGGAAAAAGACATAGAATTAAATAACAGACCGAAAAAAGGTCCGATTTCGTTCGACACAACAGAAGAAAATATCGTGAAATTTCTTCAGCTCCATTTCAAGGCGCAAATTTGTGTTTGGAGAGAAAGAAAGAGAGACGTACAAATTTTGTGCTTGAAAGAGAAAGAGAACCAAACAGAATTTACATCTCATCCATCAATCCTTTTTCCTCCTCCTCCTCCTCCTCCTCCTCCTCCTCTTTTCTCCCTTTCATTACCCTTGTGAGTCCGTGAACATGAACAGCTCTTGTGCTCAGTTTGGGCTAATGATGCATGCGAGATGGGACGAAAATGACTGACCATAATGACTATCTCAAAATTTACAAGACGAGACGAGATTTTTTTTTCTTTTAAGCTTATAAATACTGGCAAATCTGTAATTTGTTCCAAAAATTTCTGGAGGTCTTTGTTGAAACTTAAAAGGAGTTTCAAGCTTTCAACGTTTCTCCTAGTTGGGGGTTGGTTGAATCGGGACGGTCAATCCTCAATGCAACCGCTCTAGGAACCCAAAATAAGAGCATTTGTTGAAAAATTGATCATCTACCCTTAGAAAGCCAGAAAATGACCTTTATGTGTTTGAAAGTATCCAATTCTCTTGGAAGGCATAGTGTGAAATCTAGTCTTTGATTGAACAACAACAATACTGTATCTTAATCTCATTCTAACTGCATTTCACCAATCACAAAATGAAAGTTTTGTGTGATTAATACTGAGTAAAAAGATAGATGAAACAATCTAGATATTGATCGCGAATCAGAATTTGAATTTTGTGAAAAAAATAGTGTTAATCAAATGACATAAAATTGGCATAGCCAAACTCTAATCCAGGTGTAATTTAACATACTAGTCATTAGTCATTCATTGTTGTTGGATTTTACCAAGTTATCCAAACGGGCCAGTGCCCTATACTTCCTTCTGAAATATCAAAGGTACTTAACTAAAATAATTGTTGTTGCCGAATTTTCACTGATTTTTTTTTTGCCACCTTATCTAATAATATGAACTTAGTTTTCTTTTTTTAGTGTGTTGATATCATATTTATTATTATTATGAGAGGTACCTACCTTTTTAGGAACGTATCTTTTCATCCAGGTGTAATTTAACATACTAGTCATTAGTCATTCATTGTTGTTGGATTTTACCAAGTTATCCAAACGGGCCAGTGCCCTATACTATACTTCCTTCTGAAATATCAAAGGTACTTAACTAAAATAATTGTTGCCCAATTTTCACTGATTTTTTTTGCCACCTTATCTAATAATAGTTTTCTTTTTCTTTTTTAGTGTGTTGATATCATATTTATTATTATTATGAGAGGTACCTACCTTTTTAGGAACGTATCTTTTCTGTATAAATCATATTTTTAGGTATAGTTTTTTTTCTAGTTAATTCATCTATTAGATTTTAGTTTTTTGTAAAATTTCCTCTGAAAAGCAAACAATTGGTTCAAGTAAATACTTGGAAGAGTGAGCTAAAAAAAAAAAAGAATAATACCTTTGTACGTTTTTGAGAAAAGAGTCAAATTTACACAGTTTGACGCCAAAATATTAAGTATCAAGGATTAAACAGCTCATTTTCATTATTGTCATGCTTTCAAAGTTGGTAAGTATATCTAGGTTATTCTTTTTCAATCCCTCGGGTGCTTAAGGGTTAACTTAAATAATTTTGTCATCTAAAAAGTTTCCTTCTTTTTTTTCGAAAGAAAACTTCAAAATTATTAAATTTTTGTTTGAAAAAAGTTGAATTTTATTTTGTGAAATTAATTTAATAATGTAGATTTTTAATACTATAGTCATTAATTATAATCAAAGTTAATAAAAAATAAATAATTGGAATATTATTAAATGTAGATAATGTTTCGAATTAAATTATCTCTGAAGCTATTCGTGTTTTATGCGTTTTAGAGGGAAAATATTCTGGGCTTGCCAAAAAAACTGAGGTCCTGGAAATATAACAAGGATCGGAATTCATATTAAAATGATCTTTTTTTTTTACTTCTCTGAAAAAAGTAAATTCATCGTTTTTTCCTGCCCCAAAAATTTGTTGTATTTAAGTTTGAAAATTTTTGTTTTTAATATCCCAAGAGTTTTTTTTTTTTATTATTTCTTTGCGACTAATTTTTAATCAAGTCTTTGAACTAAAATGCCTTCACTGCCTTAAACTTTTGACAAAATTCGGTGTTATTTTTCTTCGTTTGAGTCTTGAAATAATACCTACACTGTTAGTTTTTTCTTACTTGTTTCTTAAAATTTATTAACGTTTTTACTCATGGCTCATGCATTACCTGTTAATTGGCACTTGTTTTTTGCCCTTGCAAGTTATTTATATTTTTCTTCGTTTGAGTCTTGAAATAATACCTACACTGTTAGTTTTTTCTTACTTGTTTCTTAAAATTTATTAACGTTTTTACTCATGCATTACCTGTTAATTGGCACTTGTTTTTTGTCCTTGCAAGTTATTTATATTATAAAAAGGAGTAGGTATAACACACAATATTTACCTACCATGGTGTTGAACAGAGATCAATAATTATGATCAAACTTTAGTCATTAGCTCATTAGATTACTCATTCATATAATTATGTATTTCATTCTAATTGGTACGCCAGGAAAATTCCTCGAACAATTACATAGAAGTTTCTAGAACTTTCAGGAATTGTGTTATTGAAATATTTTTTAATCTTCTCCTAGCCATAGTTAAAGTTAGTTTTTATTTCATTAATCAATTATTTAATCTCTTTTTTGTGTTTGTTTGATTATTTTAATTATTCGTTTTTACTTATTTTTCCTCATATTTATATTTAACTATTATTTTTTTATCATTTTATTTAATGACATTTATATTTATTATTTCGTTTTTACTTATTTTTCCTCATATTTATATTTAACTATTATTTTTTTATCATTTTATTTAATGACATTTATATTTATTATTTTTTCTATCGAATCATTCCATTTTAGAAATACATTTTCGTATTTTCTCTTTTTATTTTATTTCAAAAATTTGACATTTTTGTTTTTATTTGTTATTTTTTCTTTCTATATTCCCTCAAAGCTTATATATGTAGTTCACCAATGATAGGTAAATCCAAGGACTTCCTTACCATGAGAGTATCTATTCAACCCTTCTCAATAGCATTACAAGTGCCATTAAAAAAACGTACCTGGCTGGTTGCATACACAGAAAATCTACAATAAATCCTCTGCTTGTAAAGAAAGGGGCTATGTATGTACAAGAGCAGTTAAAACAACCAAGCGACATGAAAGTCAGTGTAAAAGAAAAACAAATAAAAAGCTCACAACTTCCATTAAAAAAAAACTGCTTTTTTATCGTTTCCAACTATATCTACTGACAAGACAGCATTAACTTTCAAGATGACACCAAATGACACGTAGCAATATCATAGTGGTAATAATAAAGGAAATTATAAAACAGTAAAACTAGTAACTGTTACAACAGTTATAATTAGGGGGTCTCCCTCCCCCTACGCTTCCTATAATGGTTGTCAGTAAATATGAACTATCTTTGCAGTACTATAATGTAATTACGGACAATGTTATGTATAACTAGCATAGCTTTGTGTTTGCTTATTTGTCACGTGATGTAGTACGTTTTGAATGTTTAGAAATTAGAAAGTTCGTACTGCCAACTCCCAGGGCAGGAGGCTTTTCTACAAGGATTAATAATCAGGGGGGAACAAAGCCTTTACATTGCTTTTATTTTCTTATTTGAATGGTCGAAAACTTCGACCCTGCCGGGAATTGAACCGAGTACTTCCGGTTTGGTATATCCTCTGGGGCCGCTTTACTACTCAAGGATATTGTTCTAAGGTCTATGATGATAATGACATGAATATTGAGTATCTGTTAGAAAACCGAATTATCTCTTAAAAAAAGTCCAACAAACAGTTTCCCCTGAAGTAAAGAAGTATAAAACAGAACCCTTAGCTCCAACCCTGGAGTCTTATTAGCACAGTATGCAAACATTCATTTTGTTTTATTCCCCTAGTTACCACTTTATAATACCATGTCCCACGTAATCCATTTAGACATAGTATTCCACAGAGGTCTACAGTAGAGGTCTACAGTAGTTGTCTACAAATCTACACTAGTTTATGTTCCCTAGTTCTGCACACTGAAATGAGTGGAAGTTCCATTAGTTTTTCCATGCACTTTCTTAATGTCATTTTCTATTCTAAATAATTACTATTCATGTGATTAACATGAATAGGGTCTAGGCTTTCTTCATGACATGTCATTGTAAATATTATTCATGCAATTAACATGAATAGTTTCCAGGCTCTGCCATTAGAACTCATTAGGACTACAGAACTTATGCTAGGAAAGTTATAGAAAGGAGGTAGATATTCGGTAAAGTCGTGGTTAAGACGGTACCCTGCAAGCGGGAGGATGCGGATTCGAATCCCAAAAGGGACGTGAAATTTTATTTTTATTTATTTTTCACAAAATTATGTAATTGAGAGCCCAAAAAAACGGGTGTTTTGGGATTTTAACCATCTACATACCTATGTACTCACATTAACCTCACCCAGTCTGAATGGGCCCGAAAAAACTAGCAGCACGTATTTGCCCAGAAGGTCACCCGTCCGGATATCAACCACGTGCAACATTTCTTAACCTCAGTAATCCGTTGAGAACTGGTGCATTCAACGTACCGACTTGCCGCTGGGACTGCTGGCTAGATAGGTCTGTAATTCTGTTTCTTTCCTTACTCCTTACAGTCCTTACTTATGAAAAAGTGAAAAATAGGTTAGTAATAATAATAAGTTGCTCCTGTACAATTTGTAAAGAATGGCAAAAAAAAAAGAGGAAGAAAAAGAGAGAGGGAAATTCCCCAAGCCCTCAGGTAAGGTACCTACTTCACTAACAATACAACAGCGGTGGGTATGAGTATGTTATGTATACGTAGGTATTGTAGGCATCGCATCGGTTGCCGCTGGGACTGCTGGCTAGATAGGTCTGTAATTCTGTTTCTTTCCTTACTCCTTACAGTCCTTACTTATGAAAAAGTGAGAAATAGGTTAGTAATAATAATAAGTTCCTCCTGTACAATTTGTAAAGGATGGCAAAAAAAGAGGAAGAAAAATAGAGAGGGAAATTCCTCAAGCCCTCAGGTACCTACTTCACTAACAATACAACAGCGGTGGGTATGAGTATGTTATGTATACGTAAGCATTGTAGGCATCGGTAGGAAAAAAAAAAAGAGGAAGAAAAAGAGAGAGGGAAATTCCCCAAGCCCTCAGGTAAGGTACCTACTTCACTAACAATACAACAGCGGTGGATATGGGTATGTTATGTATACGTAGGCATTGCAGGCATCGGTAGGTAGGAAGGTACCTATAGCTCTAGATATGATATAAGTTACTTTGAAAAGTAGAAAGCTCCTTTACTTTCCAAAGTACTTTCATAACTGGGGATCTTCGTATTTTTTTATTTACTTTGTCCTCTCTCTTCGTGCATTCTTCTCTGCCTCCTTTATCTTCATTTCTCGTTAAACTTTTTAATTGACATTTATCATGGGCACGTGTTATGAACCCCCCACGGAGAGCGTTGCAGGTTGCATACCTCAGGCCTTTTCTCCAAGGTCAAGACAGGGGCGTTAATAGGGACCTCGGTTGGGTCATAGCGGGTTTCCATCTTAACTCCTTACACAAAAAGCCCACTCCGAGGCTTAGAAGTAGGGGCGACCAGCCCTAAAAGGTGGAATAAGCTTCTACGAGCATGAATCTACGATATCTACGAACGAAATAACGAAAAAGAATAAAAAGTCCGTATACGGACTTTTTATTCTTTTTCGTTTAGCTAATTCTTGGATTGCAGGGTGCACCCAGCCTCGTGAGGATAATTGAAGAGCTACTTTTGAATTGAATAACGTTCACTACATTTACGTTTCCTGGAAAAACACATTTTATAATGTGATTTACGTTCCTGGCACGAAAGGGAAAGGAAGAAGAAAGAAGAGGAGGAGGTAGAGAAGGAAATAAGTAGAAGGAAAAGCAAACTTTTCCTTGAGTTGAGTAGGTAGGTATAATAGGAGTGTAGGGACGAAGAGAGGGAGGAAGAAAAACGGAGATAGGGAGGTGGGAAATAGGAGCGAAGGAGAGTGATAAGAGATTGTAGGAAAAGGTAGTGGGGAGGTAGAAGAAAATGGAAGTAAAAGGAGGGAAGTGGGGTGGAGAAGGGAAAAAAGAACTAAGATAAGGAGTAAGGAATTAGAAGAGGAAACAGAGGTAGAGACAAGAGAGGTTGCCCGTTCCCGTTGACACAATATACCAAGCAAGATGGAATAGTAGGTCCATAAAATTGATGCTTCACAGTTGCAGGATATTGCGCATTTTCGAACCTATTTCTCCTTACCAGAACATACTCAAATTGCTCCCAGCTAAGTTCCTCGAGCACTGACTCTCAGCCTGGGTTCGAATCTTGGTTGAGGTGGAAATTTTCCTACCTAAATTTTCAAATTCCTGACAGGTGTAAAGAATTATGAATGTAAAATACTGTAGTGCCTTGAAGTAAAGCGGAAGCGGTTCCAAGAAACACAATTTTTTACTTTTAAGGCCAGCCACTCACTATCAGGTGGACCTTACAGGTACAGCTGTCAGGTCTACCTGATACCTTATAGTGAGTGGCTGGCCTGAGACAAGAGGAGGGTGATGAGAGAAGGCAATAAGGTAGGTAGGAAGGGAAAGGTAGTGGAGGAGCAGGACTAGTAGGGGTAAAGAAGGGAAGGA
Source organism: Diaphorina citri (assembly GCF_000475195.1). Classification (NCBI taxonomy): domain Eukaryota; kingdom Metazoa; phylum Arthropoda; class Insecta; order Hemiptera; family Psyllidae; genus Diaphorina; species Diaphorina citri. Next base: position 206,672 of record NW_007377530.1, on the reverse strand, counting down.
GGAGGAGGAGAAGAGAGACAAGAGGAGGGTGATGAGAGAAGGCAATAAGGTAGGTAGGAAGGGAAAGGTAGTGGAGGAGCAGGACTAGTAGGGGTAAAGAAGAAAAGGAGGAGGAGAAAGAGAAGAAGGGTAGAAAAAAAGAAACAGAGGTAGAAAAAGAAACCGGAATGTTTTATTACAAAGTTTTTCCTTCCATCCAGAATTATTTCTCCTGTTCGAAAGAAATTCGTCACAATTAGAAGTATCGAATGTTTTATTACAAAGTTTTTCCTTCCATCCAGAATTATTTCTCCTGTTCGAAAGAAATTCGTCACAATTAGAAGTACCAAATTGTCTCTAAGCCTATTTAAATCAGCTTAAATTATTTCTGTCCGCCAAAAGCTTTAATCTTTTTGAACTTCAGACTCTTTTCTTCTCTTCAAATATCCATTTGTTAAAAAATAAATCAAACTTTCCAACGAACTTCATTTTATTTTTTCCAATGAAAAGTGCTTCAATTTCGAATATTGATTAAATATTAATTCTTCATCTTCAATTCACCACTTTGTATAGGATAGGAGCAACGATTGTATAATTAATAATTAGTTATAATAAGTCTTCTTAAATATAAACCACTGTTTACTGATTTAAGCCATTTTGTTAAACACTATCATTTGTATGTTACTTTACCATTTTTCTCTAAGGTCAACCTCAGCCAAGGCATAAAAATTAACTGAAAATTAAATGTAGGTATACTTAATAATAATGAGTTTTATTGAGTTATTTGCTGTTAAAAAAGAAAAAAATCCTAGAGGTACATTTTCATCGTATTTTTGTTGATGCTGACCTTTTTTCTTTATGTCTACCTATTTGTTAAACGATACAATGAATAACCAACTTATTAAATAACTTATTAGTCATAGTTAATAGCTGTTAAAATAGATATATTGTGTATAGCATTATATTTACTTAAATGAGTCACAAAGGTTAGGTTGTATTAACCAAAATTGGAAGTCGACATTCAAGTACCAATTTTTGTTGAATTCGTCAAAATACTCGTAGGTACATCAAAAATCAAATGTCTTTCTTTCGAATTCACAACCTTGGAAATTTCTTTGAGTTAGTGATGAAAATTGAAAATATCATCACCTAATAATGACAAAGGCTAAATGTGACCTCCCAAATTCCCAATAGAACGCTATCTTAACCAATAAATATACCTATACCTAATAATAACTCTTTATTTTCACTTTGTTAACGCTCTGTTGTATTTTGTTCTTGTATCTTTCTTGTTAATACAAAGTTCTTGTTAAGTTTGACTACATTCATTTAAATTAAATGATTTAACACCTTATATCCTTATAATACTTGCTATTGTTTAAAAGTTTAAATTACAAACCAGTGGTGTATTATTGAAAATGGGCGACTTAGAAAGACTTATAGATTTTCAAGTGTGTTGGAAAATTTCAACAGTGAATCTGTAAGTTTATATGTATCTTAGGTAATCTTTCGTTTTGTACCTCTCCCTAATACCTATCTCACTGTTTCACTACCTAGCAACCTAGCATGTAATGACTAACACACTGAGCTACACCAAAATTTTATGTTTTGTTATTGCGTCCCCAATAATGTACACTACTGAACAAAACTTTCGCTTTATAAAATCCATTTTAATAATAGATTTTGTTGTTGAATTTTCCCCGAAAATCTCTGTTGCGCGTGCGTTGGAAATTGTAATAAGAAAAAAATAAATAATAATATTGAATTATTTTCTTTAAAGAAAACAAAAAGTAATTGAAAAACACAATATAAATTTTTAAGACTGATTTGGAAAATGTTGAAAATAAATTTAATTGATGTTTTTTTTTCCGATTGATACTTAGAATTGCCTCGAATTACTCAATACATATTTCTGACAGATCATTTGACACCATGCTTCTCTCCNNNNACTTTTCGTTTGTTTTTTTTTTTTTTTTTTTTTTTTTTTTTTGTTTTTCCTTTAGGCGCTTTAACATTACGTTTGTTTTGATTTCAGCTATCCTGTGATTCTAAACAATATCAACTGTAAGCTGAATCTCTTGGAACAGAACTCATTTCAAGGTCAGAGGGTCAGATTTATGGGCAAAGTACCCTGTAATTCCCAATTGAATACCTACCTCTGAGGAGTGACACAGAAGTGGAGAGTAAGTTCTAATAGATAACAAAAAGTGTGGTGCTAGCCTAGTTAGCTTGGTGGGTAGAGCGTCTGCCTTGTAAGCGCTAGGTCGCGGGTTCAATTCCCGCCCGGGGCAAATTTTATCCTGAAGGGATAAGGTTCGTTCTCGGAACGGCTGGCTTTCTCCTAACCTGTCTTCCTTCTGAACAATCAAATTCTAACCTATTCGAATTCTAATAAATGGTACTTATATTTATACTTAGATCAAAATTACGATAATCTTCGAATCACTGTTATTTATTTTAGATTAGATTTTAGTTGTTTGTATTTTTTTCGTTTTCTTATTTTTTATTCCATCGATTTTGATTTTATTTATTTTCGGTCAATTAAGCATGGTAGCCAGGGAACAGAGATCGTGTTTTCTGTCTTACAAAATCGCCGGCGCTTTTGTAAAACAAAAAGACAAAAAACAAGATCTTACAAAATACTTACAATTATTTTGGTGTACATAGTTTTTTTCCACTTTTTTCCTACGTGTTAGTGAGTTTTTCTAGTAAACGTACAAGGGACGTATTTCTTTGTTTTTATTATTATTATTTTTTTGTTTTTCCTTTTCCTAAATCGCTTGTTTTCCACTTTTTTCCTACGTGTTAGTGAGTTTTTCTAGTAAACGTACAAGGGACGTATTTCTTTGTTTTTATTATTATTATTTTTTTTTTGTTTTTCCTTTTCCTAAATCGCTTAATTTTCTACTTGATTAGTCATTTGTATTTGCCAGAAATAAATTGAACATATTTTTTTACAGTTCATGCGGTCCATTTTGCACACTTTTTTTTCCATTGACTTCTTTGATTCCATTATGGTTTTCGTTTTTTTATTGATTAAAAGTTTTCTATTATCTTCCAAACTTTTGATTTTCTTGTGACATTGTTGTATACATGTATTTTTTATTAGATTGACATTATTTTTGCTATAAATTTGTCTGTGTGGAGCTATCTTGACATATTATTGTGGTGCTTAGTGGTTATCAAGAAGATTGAACAAAATGAAATTATGTTTGTGACAGTGTCGCAACATGACCTGGTGACTAAAGAACTAGATCTAATTTATTGTTTCTGAAAAGGATGAAAAATTGAAAACCAAATTCTGTTTCAATCAAATTATGGAGGTACGAGTTTTACGATCTACTTGATTAGTCATTTGTATTTGCCAGAAATAAATTGAACATATTTTTTTACAGTTCATGCGGTCCATTTTGCACACTTTTTTTTTCCATTGACTTCTTTGATTCCATTATGGTTTTCGTTTTTTTTATTGATTAAAAGTTTTCTATTATCTTCCAAACTTTTGATTTTCTTGTGACATTGTTGTATACCTAGGTACATGTATTTTTTATTAGATTGACATTATTTTTGCTATAAATTTGTCTGTGTGGAGCTATCTTGACATATTATTGTGGTGCTTAGTGGTTATCAAGAAGATTGAACAAAATGAAATTACCTACCTATGTTTGTGACAGTGTCGCAACACATCCTGGTGACTAAAGAACTAGATCTAATTGTTTCTGAAAAGGATGAAAAATTGAAAACCAAATTCTGTTTCAATCAAATTATGGAGGTACGAGTTTTACGAGTAGGTATGTATGTATATGAATACCAAATTGTCTCTAAGCCTATTTAAATCAGCTTAAATTATTTCTGTCCGCCAAAAGCTTTAATCTTTTTGAACTTCAGACTCTTTTATTCTCTTCAAATATCCAGTTGTTAAAAAATAAATCAAATTTTCCAACGAACTTCATTTTATTTTTTCCAATGAAAAGTGCTTCAATTTCGAATATTGATTAAATATTAATACTTCATCTTCAATTCACCACTTTGTATAGAATAGGAGCAACGATTGTATAGTTAATAATTAGTTATAATAAGTCTTCTTAAATATAAACCACTGTTTACTGATCTAAGCCATTTTGTTAAACACTATCATTGGTATGTTACTTTACCATTTTTCTCTAAGGTCAACCTCAGCCAAGGCATAAAAATTAACTGAAAATTAAATGTAGGTATACTTAATAATAATGAGTTTTATTGAGTTATTTGCTGTTAAAAAAGAAAAAAATCCTAGAGGTACATTTTCATCGTATTTTTGTTGATGCTGACCTTTTTTCTTTATGTCTACCTATTTGTTAAACGATACAATGAATAACCAACTTATTAAATAACTTATTAGTCATAGTTAATAGCTGTTAAAATAGATATATTGTGTATAGCATTATATTTACTTAAATGAGTCACAAAGGTTAGGTTGTATTAACCAAAATTAGAAGTCGACATCCATGTACCAATTTTTGTTGAATTCGTCAAAATACATCAAAAATCAAATGTCTTTCTTTCGAATTCACAACCTTGGGAATTTCTTTGAGTTAGTGACGAAAATTGATAATGACAAAGGCTAAATGTGACCTCTCAAATTCCCAATAGAACGCTATCTTAACCAATAAATATAAACCTAATAATAACTCTTTATTTTCATTTTGTTAACGCTCTGTTGTATTTTGTTCTTGTATCTTTCTTGTTAATACAAAGTTCTTGTTAAGTTTGACTACATTCATTTAAATTAAATGATTTAACACCTTATATCCTTATAATACTTGCTATTGTTTAAAAGTTTAAATTACAAACCAGTGGTGTATTATTGAAAATGGGCGACTTAGAAAGACTTATAGATTTTCAAGTGTGTTGGAAAATTTCAACAGTGAATCTGTAAGTTTATATGTATCTTAGGTACTTTTGTGTCTTTTATTTAGTCCATTTTGGTACTTCTCTGAATTTGAATTATCAACTCTATCTTTCGTTTTGTACCTCTCTCTATTACCTATCTCACTGTTTCACTACCTAACAACCTAGCATGTAATGACTAACACACTGAGCTACACCAAAATTTTATGTTTTGTTATTGCGTCCCCAATAACGTACACTACTGAACAAAACTTTCGCTTTATAAAATCAAAATGGGCGACTTAGAAAGACTTATAGATTTTCAAGTGTGTTGGAAAATTTCAACAGTGAATCTGTAAGTTTATATGTATCTTAGGTAATCTTTCGTTTTGTACCTCTCCCTAATACCTATCTCACTGTTTCACTACCTAGCAACCTAGCATGTAATGACTAACACACTGAGCTACACCAAAATTTTATGTTTTGTTATTGCGTCCCCAATAATGTACACTACTGAACAAAACTTTCGCTTTATAAAATCCGTATTTTCTCTTTTTATTTTATTTCAAAAATTTGACATTTTTGTTTTTATTTGTTATTTTTTCTTTCTATATTCCCTCAAAGCTTATACATATATGTAGTTCACCAATGATAGGTAAATCCAAGGACTTCCTTACCATGAGAGTATCTATTCAACCCTTCTCAATAGCTTTACAAGTGCCATTAAAAAAACGTACCTGGCTGGTTGCATACACAGAAAATCTACAATAAATCAACTGCTTGTAAAGAAAGGGGCTATGTATGTGCAAGAGCAGTTAAAGCAACTAAGCGACATGAAAGTCAGTGTAAAAGAAAAACAAATAAAAAGCTCACAACTTCCATTAAAAAAACTGCTTTTTTATCGTTTCCAACTATATCTACTGACAAGACAGCATTAACTTTCAAGATGACACCAAATGACACTGCACGTAGCAATATCATAGTGGTAATAATAAAGGAAATTATAAAACAGTAAAACTAGTAACTGTTACTACAGTTATAATTAGGGGGTCTCCCTCCTATAATGGTTGTCAGTAAATATGAACTATCTTTGCAGTACTATAATGTAATTACGGACAATGTTATGTATAACTAGCATAGCTTTATGTTTGCTTATTTGTCACGTGATGTAGTACGTTTTGAATGTTGAGAAATTAGAAAGTTCGTACTGCCAACTCCCAGGGCAGGAGGCTTTTCTACAAGGATTAATAATCAGGGGGGCAACAAAGCCTTTACATTGCATTTATTATTTTATTTTCTTATTTGAATGGTCGAAAACTTCGACCCTGCCGGGAATTGTACCGAGTACTTCCGGTTTGGTATATCCTCTGGGGCCGCTTTACTACTCAAGGATATTGTTCTGAGGTCTATGATGATAATGACATGAATATTGAGTATCTGTTAGAAAACCATAATCCATATTATCTCTTTGAAAAAAATCAAAAAAAGGACAACAAACAGTTTGCCCTGAAGTCAAGAAGTAAAACAGAACCCTTAGCTCCAACCCTGGAGTCTTATTAGCACAGTATGCAAACATTCATTTCGTTTTATTCCCCTAGTTACCACTTTATAATACTATGTCCCACGTAATCCATTTAGACATAGTATTCCACAGAGGTCTACAGTAGTTGTCTACAAATCTACACTAGTTTATGTTCCCTAAGATTCAAAACTTTTGAATCCAGAAGAACAAGGACAGAGGTCAAGATGATGATGTAGAGATAGTAGGCAGAGGTCTAAATTACCGAATTTAAAAAATGTGCGACGGGTGAACTTAGAAACCTTTGATTGTCATTTGAAATCGTGCAACTACTTCGAGTTCATGGCCGAAACATTTCAATGTGAAATTGTGTGATGTGAGCCTTATTCTTGGCTTTCACAAAACCACGACTTGATACAACATCGCAGCTTGTATGCAGCGAAAAAGCCATATACATATGTTGAAAGTAACTTCGTTTCTTCGAATTTCTCAGAAGTTCTGCCAAACCCATCACTCCTCTTTTTCTTATCATATCGCCCCGGGTGACACAGTTAGCATTTCCCTTGAGATGTCGAAACAAGATTTTATTAGTTTTTCCATGCACTTTCTTAATGTCATTTTCTATTCTAAATAATTACTATTCATGTGATTAACATGAATAGGGTCTAGGCTTTCTTCATGACATGTCATTGTAAATATTATTCATGCAATTAACATGAATAGTTTCCAGGCTCTGCCATTAGAACTCATTAGGACTACAGAACTTATGCTAGGAAAGTTATAGAAAGGAGGTAGATATTCGGTAAAGTCGTGGTTAAGACGGTACCCTGCAAGCGGGAGGATGCGGATTCGAATCCCAAAAGGGACGTGAAATTTTATTTTTATTTATTTTTCACAAAATTATGTAATTGAGAGCCCAAAAAAACGGGTGTTTTGGGATTTTAACCATCTACATACCTATGTACTCACATTAACCTCACCCAGTCTGAATGGGCCCGAAAAAACTAGCAGCACGTATTTGCCCAGAAGGTCACCCGTCCGGATATCAACCACGTGCAACATTTCTTAACCTCAGTAATCCGTTGAGAACTGGTGCATTCAACGTACCGACTTGCCGCTGGGACTGCTGGCTAGATAGGTCTGTAATTCTGTTTCTTTCCTTACTCCTTACAGTCCTTACTTATGAAAAAGTGAAAAATAGGTTAGTAATAATAATAAGTTGCTCCTGTACAATTTGTAAAGAATGGCAAAAAAAAAAGAGGAAGAAAAAGAGAGAGGGAAATTCCCCAAGCCCTCAGGTAAGGTACCTACTTCACTAACAATACAACAGCGGTGGGTATGAGTATGTTATGTATACGTAGGTATTGTAGGCATCGCATCGGTAGGTAGGTACCTATAGCTCTAGATATGATATAAGTTACTTTGAAAAGTAGAAAGCTCCTTTACTTTCCAAAGTACTTTCATAACTGGGGATCTTCGTATTTTTTTATTTACTTTGTCCTCTCTCTTCGTGCATTCTTCTCTGCCTCCTTTATCTTCATTTCTCGTTAAACTTTTTAATTGACATTTATCATGGGCACGTGTTATGAACCCCCCATGGAGAGCGTTGCAGGTTGCATACCTCAGGCCTTTTCTCCAAGGTCAAGACAGGGGCGTTTATAAGACCTCGGTTGGGTCATAGCGAGTTTCCATCTTAACTCCTTACACAAAAAGCCCACTCCGAGGCTTAGAAGTAGGGGCGAACAGCCCTAAAAGGTGGAATAAGCTTCTACAAGTATGAATCTACGATATCTACGAACGAAATAGGTATGAAGAATAAAAAGTCCGTAGCTAATTCTTGGATTTCAGGGTGCACTCAGCCTCGTGAGGATAATTGAAGAGCTACTTTTGAATTGAATAACGTTCACTACATTTACGTTTCCTGGAAAAACACGTTTTATAATGTGATTTACGTTCCTGGCACGAAAGGGAAAGGAAGAAGAAAGAAGAGGAGGAGGTAGAGAAGGAAACAAGTAGAAGGAAAAGCAAAGTTTTCCTTGAGTTGAGTAGGTAGGTATAATAGGAGTGTAGGGACGAAGAGAGGGAGGAAGAAAAACGGAGATAGGGAAATTACATTTTTCAAAAGTTACACCAGTATTTTATCTTCCAAACCCTTAAATCCGGATTATACAAGTGCGTATGTGCGTCTGTCAGTTTGTATATAACTTTGTATGTTTAAAAGAAAAATACAAGCCCTTAAAGATAAAAAAAGACTACCTATTCAAAAAGAGTAAGAGACAAATCTTCTTTTATCCTCAAGAAGGATTATTTTGAATTGCCAGCTTAAAAGTACTTTTTTTAATTAATCCTAATGGAAGAGAGAAAAGAGGAAAAACTTCAGAAAAAATCTTTTCCTACCAAATGTTATTTATGTTTGTTTAGACAGAAAAAAATGACATTTGGGATTAAACGAGAGAAAAAAAGGGGGTTTGTACCGAATATTGCCAGCAAAAAAGAAGCTAGTTTTGTATGGGTTATCCTGAGCTTTTAAGTTTGTTCTGGAAAGCCCGAGTCAACTTGTCATACCTATTAATCTCTAGATTTTTCCCTCTCTTCCCTAGGTTTTTTCCCCCAACTCATACCTAAAGATAGATAATAGGTAGGTATGTTGCTATATTTAAAAAATAATCATCGTTCATTATTCCATGGTAAGTACAAACCTAGGGGGTGGTTAAAATATTTCATTGTAATATCATTATGGCCTCAGTAGAAAGAATTATACTATCATGAGATATCTTGTCTATCCCTCCCTTTCCTCATCCTTTATTCTCTCGACATTTTTCCTCTCGAATTATCTCTTCATCTTCTTGTCTAAGGCATTATTCCATGGTAAGTACAAACCTAGGGGGTGGTTAAAATATTTCATTGTAATATCATTATGGCCTCAGTAGAAAGAATTATACTACCATGAGATATCTTGTCTATCCCTCCCTTTCCTCATCCTTTATTCTCTCGACATTTTTTCTCGAATTATCTCTTCATCTTCTTGTCTAAGATTTTATTCATGGAATAGAAAATGTAATAATAAAAATCCAAGGAAAAAAATCTATGAGTATCATGAATTATTATTTATTTGTGGTGAAGCTGAAGAGCTTCTTCACACCGTCGTGAAACGATATGTCTGCTTTGGCAATCGAACCCGCGGCCTAGCGCTTACAAGGCAGACGCACTACCAACTAAGCTAACTAGGCTGGCATTATTGTTATCATTTTAGTACAAATAAAGTTTCCTCGTATTGGTCAAGCCTAGTAAGCTTGGAAGGTAGAGCGTCTGCCTTGTAAGCGCTATATTGCGGGTTTGATTCCCTCCCGGGGTTGATTTTACCTTATACAGCCAAGGTTCGTTCTCGGACTGGCTAACTTTCTCCTATCCTGTATTTCTTCTGTTCGCTTTCGGGACGATAAGACCTTAGTAGTTACAGCTCCTTCTGTAAAACCTCTTAACAAAAACTATTGACCCCTTCATTACAATTCCCACCCACACTTACCATCACCTTGTGACGGTGCCCCTGGAACCAACATGCACCTAAGCACTCTTTACTTCTGTATTTTTCTTTACAAAATTAATGAATTTAAAGGAAGAGAAAAGAGAGAAACAAGAAAAAGAGAAGGGACGGAAAAAAAAAACTTTTAAAAGCCAATTATTTTCGTTAATGTAATGTAAACAAAGGAAAGTATAGGTAAGACGAAATACTCGAGAAAGAGGAAGAAGGGAGGAGAGGAGAAAGAAACAACAGGAAGATAAAGAAAATGTAAACAAAAATTTGTTTGCCAAATAAATTGTAATTGAAATTGAAAAATAACGAGAAAGGAGAGGGAGGGGGATCATGTGTAAGGTATTTACTTTTGATTGGAAACGAGATACTGTTATAGTGGTGAGAGAACGAAATATAAAAAGCCTACAAGGAAGATAAATGAAAGAAAGAATATTATGAAGACAGGAGTGAGAGAATAGAAATTCAGGAGGTTTCATAATAGTCCTCTTACCAGAAACTACTGTCACCTTTGAAACAAGGGATTCTGAAATATGTGTTGCACATTGCATAACTACTTCTGATACCAGGCGTTCATACAAATTGAGTACAATGAAGTAAAGACATTGGAACAACCTGTATTCTCTCTCAGCGCGTCTGCCTTGTATTGTAAGCGCTAGGTCGCGGGTTCGAATCCTACCCGGGGCGGATTTTATCCTAAACAGACGAATTTCCTTCTTGTAACGGCTTTCTCCTATCCTGTCTTTTTTCTCTCTTCGCTTTCGGGACAATAAGACCTTAGCGGTTACAGCTCCCTCTCTCTATCCAACATAAAAAAACCTCACTTTGAACTAAAAAAAAAAAAAATACAACCCCCCCCCCCCTTTCCAAAAAAAAAAAACCCCCCTTTAAACAAAAAAAAAAAAAAAAAATAGTAAGTAAAAAAAACTTTTTTCGCTTCGCTCGAGGCAAAAAGCAACAGCACATACCTCGATAAGAAAGGCTGGATAGAACTATTTTATGAAGTGAGCTCAAAATTTAATTTTCTCAGGGATTCTTTTTTTTCGTTTCATATTTTCAACAAGTTTTTTTATGACTATAATTTTTTTTGGAGGGTGAAAAAAATTCGCACCACTTGTTGCATGGTTTCGGCACTTTAATATCACGTTTAGAATCTCTTTATTATTACCCACTTGCCTGTCTTTTTTTTACTTTCCTCTTTTTTTTACCGAATTTTGTTGCTTTCCTATACCTACATCGCATCGCCTATTGTACACAAGATTTACCATACCATACACAAGACATTTTTGTTATAAGGACACATTGTATAACATACCTTTTTACCCTGATAACCGCTACTAGTCGCTACTCACTCAAAGAACCTTTTCAATTGTCCTCACGATGCTGAGAAATCGAACCAGGAACCTCCGGTATCCAAGGAGAGTGTGATATCCACTTGGAGACGTTGCTCCTTATGACAGAGGGAAATTAGAACAATTATTATGATCTTTTTCCACACAATGATTAACTTTACGTTTGTTTGTTTTTTTTTTCCCTTTAGGCGCTTTAACATTACGTTTGTTTTGATTTCAGCTATCCTGTGATTCTAAACAATATCGACTGTAAGCTGAATCTCTTGGAACAGAACTCACTTCAAGGTCAGAGGGTCAGATTTATGGGCAAAGTACCCTGTAATTCCCAATTGAATACCTACCTCTGAGGAGTGACACAGAAGTGGAGAGTAAGTTTTAATAGGTAACAAAAAGTGTGGTGCTAGTGCTAGCCTAGTTAGCTTGGTGGGTAGAGCGTCTGCCTTGTAAGCTCTAGGTCGAGGGTTCGATTCCCGCTCAGTTCGAATTTTATCCTGAAGGGATAAGGTTCGTTCTCGGACCGGCTGGCTTTCTCCTAACCTGTCTTCCTTCTGTCTTCGCTTTCGGGGCGATAATACCTTAGTAGTTACAGTTCCCTCTATCAACAATCTAAAAAAAAAGCTATAAATCTAGAATGCAACCTCCTCATGAAGCTGAGTTGAGAGTGACCCAAAGTGGTGATTAGCAAGTTATTCGCCCCGATTAACTAACTACTCACTCAGTTTGAGTTAGTTACCAATGAGGCTCAACGTTGCATAACATGGAAGTCCAAAGTTGTGAAGACGAAGTTTTGTACTTACACCTTCTTTTCTTTCTATCTCTCCCCAGGAAATGAATGGAGCCAAGGAAAACACAACAGATTCCACTACCTACCTACTCAAAATACACAGGAAGTTCCAGGAGAAAGAAACAATCACCAAATCATCCTACCTAGCTACCTACGTATGGAAGAATATGCTTGGTCTTCAAGAAATTTATATCAACCAGCCAACCACCCTTGGAATAGAATCATTAGAAAGAATCCCATTCCCAATCATAATGTTCAATGCTGTTGCTTCCAATCATAATGTTCAATGCTGTTGCTTTGCACATTGCATACTTGGATACAATACAAATTTCTAAAATATCTTTTCCATAAATTCAATGGTTTCTATCCTGTATACCCAGAGCAAATATCATATAAAGATTTAGCACAAGCCACGAATATCACCTTATTAAGTAAAAGAAGAAAAGTGCATAGTATACAATTCCTTAGCAAATTGCTAAACAACAAAATCAATTGCCCATATCTTCTAGAAAAAGTCAAAATTAACACTCCAAATATAAATTTAAGGAATGACAATTTTCGACCTTTCAATATAAATATCAATGCCTATATGTCACCAATAGATAAAGCAATGAGAAACTACAATGAGATATCAGAAATAGATAGAAACAATCATCTTTGTATACTTTCAGACCAATACAACATATTTGAAAGAAAATTATTAGAAATTATGAACAGCACAGATTAACAGGCTATATATGTAGCATTAGCAGTAGTAATAATAGTAGTAGTAGTGGTAGTAGTGTTGGTAGTGGTAACTTCAAGTACTGTATTACTTTTTATTGTAGCTTGTAGACATTTAGCTTTTTGTTTTTATTTTATTGTATTTTTATTTTATTGTATTGTATTTTTCCTTTTTTTATCAATTATGTAAACTGATCTCCTGTATTTTATTGTAAATGTAGATCTTTCAATTAAATTAAATTAAATTAAATTAAATTTTCTGTCTTCGCTTTCGGGGCGAGAATACCTTAGTAGTTACAGTTCCCTCTATCAACAATCTAAAAATAAAGCTATAAATCTAGAATGCAACCTCCTCATGAAGCTGAGTTGAGAGTGACCCAAAGTGGTGATTAGCAAGTTATTCGCCCCGATTAACTACTCACTCAGTTTGAGTTAGTTACCAATGAGGTTCAACGTTGCTTATCATGGAAGTCCAAAGTTGTAAAGACGAAGTTTTGTACTTATACCTTCTTTTCTTTCTATCTCTCCCCAGGAAATGAATGGAGCCAAGGAAAACACAACAGATTCCACTACTCAAAATACACAGGAAGTTCCAGGAGAAAGAAACAATCACCAAATCATCCTACCTAGCTACCTACCTACGTATGGAAGAATATGCTTGGTCTTCAAGAAATTTATATCAACCAGCCAATCACCCTTGGAATAGAATCATTAGAAAGAATCCCATTCCCAATCATAATGTTCAATGCTGTTGCTTTGCACATTGCATACTTGAAAGAGATACTAGGCGTTCATACAAAATTCCCTAGCTATGTAATTTATTGTGTTGGTGAAAGGGTGATTTTGCTGATTTAATTTAAGGGATGATCCCTCAATCTGAGTTAAAAGTTTGTTTAAGTTAAACTCTTAAGATTAAGCAGCCTCATTGGATTAAAATTTAAGCAAATCAGAAACCAGTTTAACTTCTAAATTCAGATTGTGGTTCTTATCATAAAAAGGTCTGTGGGTAGATCCTTTGATTTTCGCGGATCAAGGACTTTTTTTCCGAGGCATATGGGAGAAAGTTTACTACACTAATTTTGCCACTTGTTATTATTCTACACAATTATTTGTTCTCATTGATTATTTTTTTCCAAACGTACTTTTTTAAACTTCCTTTTTTTCGATCACAGTAATAGATCCTATAGCAGGAAATATATCAGAGGGTACCTACCTTGTACTCTAATCGTTCTAATAAATAATTATGATGCTTAATCAAGCTAATTATAGGGTAGGTACCTATTCGATTCCGAGGCATATGGGAGAAAGTTTACTACACTAATTTTGCCACTTGTTATTATTCTACACAATTATTTGTTCTCATTGATTATTTTTCCAAACGTACTTTTTTAAACTTCCTTTTTTCAATCACAGTAGTAGATCCTATTTCCTATAGCAGGAAATATGTATATCAGAGGGTACCTACCTACCTTGTACCCTAATCGTTCTAATAAATAATTATGATGCTTAATCAAGCTAATTATAGGGTACCTATTTGCATTCTAATAAATGGTACTTATATTTATACTTAGATCAAAATTACGATAATCTTCGAATCACTGTTATTTATTTTAGATTAGATTTTAGTTGTTTGTATTTTTTTCGTTTTCTTATTTTTTATTCCATCGATTTTGATTTTATTTATTTTCGGTCAATTAAGCATGGTAGCCAGGGAACAGAGATCGTGTTTTCTGTCTTACAAAATCGCCGGCGCTTTTGTAAAACAAAAAGACAAAAAACAAGATCTTACAAAATACTTACAATTATTTTGGTGTACATAGTTTTTTTCCACTTTTTTCCTACGTGTTAGTGAGTTTTTCTAGTAAACGTACAAGGGACGTATTTCTTTGTTTTTATTATTATTATTTTTTTTTTGTTTTTCCTTTTCCTAAATCGCTTAATTTTCTACTTGATTAGTCATTTGTATTTGCCAGAAATAAATTGAACATATTTTTTTACAGTTCATGCGGTCCATTTTGCACACTTTTTTTTCCATTGACTTCTTTGATTCCATTATGGTTTTCGTTTTTTTATTGATTAAAAGTTTTCTATTATCTTCCAAACTTTTGATTTTCTTGTGACATTGTTGTATACATGTATTTTTTATTAGATTGACATTATTTTTGCTATAAATTTGTCTGTGTGGAGCTATCTTGACATATTATTGTGGTGCTTAGTGGTTATCAAGAAGATTGAACAAAATGAAATTATGTTTGTGACAGTGTCGCAACATGACCTGGTGACTAAAGAACTAGATCTAATTTATTGTTTCTGAAAAGGATGAAAAATTGAAAACCAAATTCTGTTTCAATCAAATTATGGAGGTACGAGTTTTACGAGTATGTATATGAATACCAAATTGTCTCTAAGCCTATTTAAATCAGCTTAAATTATTTCTGTCCGCCAAAAGCTTTAATCTTTTTGAACTTCAGACTCTTTTATTCTCTTCAAATATCCAGTTGTTAAAAAATAAATCAAATTTTCCAACGAACTTCATTTTATTTTTTCCAATGAAAAGTGCTTCAATTTCGAATATTGATTAAATATTAATACTTCATCTTCAATTCACCACTTTGTATAGAATAGGAGCAACGATTGTATAGTTAATAATTAGTTATAATAAGTCTTCTTAAATATAAACCACTGTTTACTGATCTAAGCCATTTTGTTAAACACTATCATTGGTATGTTACTTTACCATTTTTCTCTAAGGTCAACCTCAGCCAAGGCATAAAAATTAACTGAAAATTAAATGTAGGTATACTTAATAATAATGAGTTTTATTGAGTTATTTGCTGTTAAAAAAGAAAAAAATCCTAGAGGTACATTTTCATCGTATTTTTGTTGATGCTGACCTTTTTTCTTTATGTCTACCTATTTGTTAAACGATACAATGAATAACCAACTTATTAAATAACTTATTAGTCATAGTTAATAGCTGTTAAAATAGATATATTGTGTATAGCATTATATTTACTTAAATGAGTCACAAAGGTTAGGTTGTATTAACCAAAATTGGAAGTCGACATTCAAGTACCAATTTTTGTTGAATTCGTCAAAATACTCGTAGGTACATCAAAAATCAAATGTCTTTCTTTCGAATTCACAACCTTGGAAATTTCTTTGAGTTAGTGATGAAAATTGAAAATATCATCACCTAATAATGACAAAGGCTAAATGTGACCTCCCAAATTCCCAATAGAACGCTATCTTAACCAATAAATATACCTATACCTAATAATAACTCTTTATTTTCACTTTGTTAACGCTCTGTTGTATTTTGTTCTTGTATCTTTCTTGTTAATACAAAGTTCTTGTTAAGTTTGACTACATTCATTTAAATTAAATGATTTAACACCTTATATCCTTATAATACTTGCTATTGTTTAAAAGTTTAAATTACAAACCAGTGGTGTATTATTGAAAATGGGCGACTTAGAAAGACTTATAGATTTTCAAGTGTGTTGGAAAATTTCAACAGTGAATCTGTAAGTTTATATGTATCTTAGGTAATCTTTCGTTTTGTACCTCTCCCTAATACCTATCTCACTGTTTCACTACCTAGCAACCTAGCATGTAATGACTAACACACTGAGCTACACCAAAATTTTATGTTTTGTTATTGCGTCCCCAATAATGTACACTACTGAACAAAACTTTCGCTTTATAAAATCCATTTTAATAATAGATTTTGTTGTTGAATTTTCCCCGAAAATCTCTGTTGCGCGTGCGTTGGAAATTGTAATAAGAAAAAAAATAATAATATTGAATTATTTTCTTTAAAGAAAACAAAAAGTAATTGAAAAACACAATATAAATTTTTAAGACTGATTTGGAAAATGTTGAAAATAAATTTAATTGATGTTTTTTTCCGATTGATAAACTTAGAATTGCCTCGAATTACTCAATAGGTATAGAAAACAAAAAGTAATTGAAAAACACAATATAAATTTTTAAGACTGATTTGGAAAATGTTGAAAATAAATTTAATTGATGTTTTTTTTTCCGATTGATACTTAGAATTGCCTCGAATTACTCAATACATATTTCTGACAGATCATTTGACACCATGCTTCTCTCCAATTTCAAGCTGAGTAATTTCAGGAGTTTTAAGCGTTATTTTGGATTTTTTATTTTCTTAAGTTTTTGTTTTATAGTGTTTAAATGATTAAAATAACTTGCCTTGTAATATACTTACTTCTAAAGTAAAGGATTTGTAACTTTTCCCTGATAACTCTACTATGTATTACAATATCTACATGTTTCCTATGTATGTACATAGTTACAATAAATTTTATCTTATTTAATAGAACCCTCATCTAATTATTTGATTCTAATTGAACACCATGCTTCTCTCCGATTTCAAGCTGAGTAATTTCAGGAGTTTTAAGCGTTATTTTGGATTTTTTATTTTCTCAAGTTTTTGTTTATAGTGTTTAAACGATTAAAATAACTTGCCTTGTAATATACTTACTTCTAAAGTAAAGGGTTTGTAACTTTTCCCTGATAACTCTACTATGTATTACAATATCTACATGTTTCCTATGTATGTACATAGTTAAAATAAATTTCATCTTATTTAATAGAACCCTCATCTAATTATTTGATTCTAATTGATGGTAGAAAAAGCACCATTTACCTACAAGAATTCGGAAATTGTTACAGACCCTTTATTTTCTATAGGGTTAAGTATTTCCATTTTATGAATGAAAAAATCAACTTTGACAAATTCAATTAATTCATTAGTTTGGCGACATTTGTTTTGTAATAATTATGCTTCAATTAGATTAGTATAGTATTAGAGAAATAATAAGAATGTATTTTTTAAGTTTGTTTATTTTAATTACTCTCCGATTTTCAATTTAAAATGTCGATTATTTTTGGCAAAGAATATGTTCGATTATATTCATTTACTAGGTGTTGTGGTTCTAGAGATAGAGCGATCAGTGTGTGAACTATGAAATGTGAATGAGTGAATGGATCTCGTTCTTATAATATAAGATTTTACAAGCTCCATAGCCGATTCATTGGTATATTGGTAATAACCAAGTTTTTGTTTATAGTGTTTAAACGATTAAAATAACTTGCCTTGTAATATACTTACTTCTAAAGTAAAGGGTTTGTAACTTTTCCCTGATAACTCTACTATGTATTACAATATCTACATGTTTCCTATGTATGTACATAGTTAAAATAAATTTCATCTTATTTAATAGAACCCTCATCTAATTATTTGATTCTAATTGATGGTAGAAAAAGCACCATTTACCTACAAGAATTCGGAAATTGTTACAGACCCTTTATTTTCTATAGGGTTAAGTATTTCCATTTTATGAATGAAAAAATCAACTTTGACAAATTCAATTAATTCATTAGTTTGGCGACATTTGTTTTGTAATAATTATGCTTCAATTAGATTAGTATAGTATTAGAGAAATAATAAGAATGTATTTTTTAAGTTTGTTTATTTTAATTACTCTCCGATTTTCAATTTAAAATGTCGATTATTTTTGGCAAAGAATATATATGTTCGATTGTATTCATTTATTTTACAAGCTCCATAGCCGATTCATTGGTAATAATGAGTATATCTATAGTAAACTTATTGTTGTTATCTTAGAGGTGTGTGAAAATATCCTTTCAAAGCTTTATTTTCGGCAGACAATTATGATTGAACTTCTTATAACAAGGACAAGGACTCTGATTGTTACAGTTTTCAATAATAAGAATGTATTTTTTAAGTTTGTTTATTTTAATTACTCTCCGATTTTCAATTTAAAATGTCGATTATTTTTGGCAAAGAATATATATGTTCGATTGTATTCATTTATTTTACAAGCTCCATAGCCGATTCATTGGTAATAATGAGTATATCTATAGTAAACTTATTGTTGTTATCTTAGAGGTGTGTGAAAATATCCTTTCAAAGCTTTATTTTCGGCAGACAATTATGATTGAACTTCTTATAACAGGGACAAGGACTCTGATTGTTACAGTTTTCCTCCGTAAATATCTAACTCTCAATCACTCAATAATTTCTCATACCTAAAGTCATCTCAAAACTTTATATAAATTTAGTTCACATACCTATTGATCAAATTTCTAAAGGTTTGTCATAAATTAGAAACGGTAATGGTTACAGGAGTACCATTCAGGGATTGAAATTGCTGTTGTGTGTAGGCACCTATGTTATTTCTATTAAAATGTTGTTTATGAGTATTTGATTTTAAAATTAACATATCTGATGCTTTTGTTGAATTACCAAAATTGTTTTTATTAATTTCTATTATTTTCTTTTCTTTGACAATGGCACGGTGCAGTCAAAATTTATTGATATTTTCTTACTAAAAATAATTAAAAATCAACGCACAAGGGGTTGATTATGTTATTAAATTTAATGTAGATATCTACTGATAAAATATTTGTAACGATGAGGTAAAATCTTCCCTGTTATTTAACTTTTTTCATTTCCCTGTTTTCGCACAAAAGACGTAGGCTAATAATAATTACTTAACATATTTATTTACTTGAGCGTACATAATTAAGTAAAATGTAATAAATATTACAAATAAAAATTACATTTTATAATAATTCTTAAAATAATAAATCCGATTTGTTTTGGAAGGGGAGTTGAAAAAATGTACCTATAGGTAACTTCTCTTTTCTGATTCTCATGTCTGACGGTTTAGCAGGTAAACCAATGCAAGAGATTATTATATCTGAAGTATTGTCTATTGGGTCATTCTTTGTGGAAATTGAAATTTCAATTTTTCTGTAATTATCAATTTATTTAAACTTTGCCCATTTTATTTCAATTGGGACCCAAATTTAAAGAGAAAAGTGTGCAACATTCGAATAGATACTCCTTTTGTTTTCATGGGTATTTTTATTTCTTCATTTTTGGCCAAAAGATTTTGTTGAGAGTTGGACAATTGGTGCAACCTTCTCTACCCAATAGTGTTTGAACTTCTACATAAATTAATCCTATCCCGCCATTTTTCAAGATAGTAATCAAGCATTTATTTTTGTACGCGAATTTCATTTTATTAACTTCAATTAAAATTGTTTAACCCCTTTATTGGTTCCCTTGTTAGCCAAGTAAAACAATCAAAGTCCTAGAAAAGTTGGAGATGTTAAAGCTAATGTTAAAATCGGTAAATAAAGACATATAAAGGGGTTAATAAAATTTTTCCATCATCTTTCGTTTTCCAGAGACATTCTTAATAAGTTGTGATTGATTTTAATTTTGAAAATTTGTTAGTTATTTTATTATTAATTAATTATTAATTTATTGATTATTATTATTAGTAGTTCTTTTCCTTTTAGTTTTAAGACATTTTTACTCATTATTATTAATTATCTTACATTTAATTTTTCATTAATAATTATTTTTATTATTGTTTAATTTAATACTTTATTTAATTACTAATAATAATAATAATAATAATAATTATATTTTCATGTATTCAGTGTGTTAATTACAAAAAAAAAAATAATAAAGAAATGTTTTCAATTAAAAAAGTTGGCTCATTTTTTCATTTTCAAATTTTTTATAGCTTTTTACAGATTGTGGCATTGTGACCTGGGTTGCAGTAGGTCCAGAAATAGCAGCATATTTTGGTATTTATTTTGATACGTATAAAAAATACACTACCTATTATATACAGCATTACAGCAATTCTCTAGGTAATCGATACCAGAAAAATAGGCCACAAATTTCTTACAAAATTCCTACTTTGTAGGTACCAAGGTACCTATGTACTCAGGTAAGTAAGGAAGTAAAAAGTTATTCCTGCTAGCATATTTATATCCTTTACGAACAAAAGCTATAAAACGCCTTCAAGAATAAAAGAGATATGCAATCCCCTCACATTATTAGCCACAAATTTCTTACAAAATTCCTACTTTGTAGGTACCAAGGTACCTATGTACTCAGGTAAGTAAGGAAGTAAAAAGTTATTCCTGCAAGCATACATATATCCTTTACGAACAAAAGCTATAAAACGCCTTCAAGAATAAAAGAGATATGCAATCCCCTCACATTATTCTGTATCAAAAATTGCATACCCTATTCCTGAGACAGGGGCACTGAGTGAATACGTTCATGTTGTATTGCCCCTTGAAGGAACTTAGATCTCATTTTCAGAGTGAAATGGCATCTCCACCAAATTTTATTTATTTTGATTATTTTCCTTTAAAAATTTTTCATTGTTTTTCTTTATTTCCTCTTGATTGTCTTCATTTGTTCACTTTCTTCTTCTCTCTCTCTCTTCCGATTTTCCTTCTTCTACTTCGTTTACATTTAGATCCTCATATATCTCTCTCTTTCTCTTTCTAAATTCTTCTTATTTACCTACTTCTCTTTCTTTTCTTTCTTCTAATTCTCCTTCTATTTTTTTTTTGCTTCAATTTCTTTTCCTTCCTCTCTCCATTTTTATTTCGCCTACTCTTGTTTTCTCTCTCTTCTCCTCTTTTTTTGTGTTCTTTTTTATCTCCTTCTTTTTTCATTATGTCCGTTTTCCTCATCTGTATCTTTTTCCTTTCTCTCTCCTCTTTTTCTTCCACCTCCTCTTGTTATCCATATCCATCTCTTCTCCTTTTGGTTTTGTTCCTTTTTCAATTTCTTTATTTTCATTTCCTTTTCTTCATGTCTCTCCTTCTCTCTTTCTTCCACCTCATCTTGTTATCCATCTCTTCAATTTCTTTGTCTTCTTTTCTTCTCGTTTCTTCCTGCCTCTTTTTCCTTCTCCTCTCTCGTATTCTCTCTTCACTCTCTTTATCATGATAGGAGGGGAGATGTGTGTATGTTCTATGTCACTGAGACACGAAGCGACGGTGCTTACGAATTCTTTATGTACCTAATCCAATAGAAACGCTTCCTCTTCCTCTTCCTCCTTCTCTTCTTTTTGTTCGTATTCCTCTATTTTAAGTTCCGTTATAAAAAGTTTGTGGCGGGCTGATCAGGCAGAATTTCAGGGGAACAATATATTAGGTGACGGCAGCTTGATTCTAGAATTTTCTAGAACCTTCTGATTTTGACTGTTATTACGAGCATTTTCATTGCGAAATCAGGTTAATTTTTCTCTTACATACATCTCTCTTATAGTCAATCCACTGCTGGATGAACGTCTCTTCTAGGTTTTTTCCAAACAAATATGTCTTCTGCTATCCTGGTCCAATTCTGACCAGCTACCTTTTCTTATTTTTCATCTCTTCATTCTCTTACATCCAGCTCATCAATTTCTATTGCTCTAATAAGTATCTATGCTCGATTGAAAAATATTAACTTTAGATTGAACAGAAATCCCCTAGATGAGACACACAAAACTGACCCTTTGCATGAGACATGCCAGACATCATAATTTTAATGATGGTAGTAAATATTCCTCTACTAAAATCGAACCTGTAATTTCCAACCCATAAATAATTACTCGGGAGCCTTCCCCCTTTTCACAATTCTCGGGGATCGGGCCTGGAATAATTTCATGTAATATACATTTTCTTTCCATTTAGAAAATTCTATGCCATTAGTTTTATTAGCTGAGGTACATGCTGTAACGTACGAGGCAAAATCGGCGGGTGGTGCTGCGTTACGACAAGAGCATTAGCTATGTACCTACTAACTTCGTGAGAGTTTGGACTGAATTCTTTTTTACTCCGTTTTAAATTTTAAAATAGTACAGGTATACTTTTCAACGGGTTACTTTCTGGTGTTGACCCAGCACCTGAATGGGAAGTACTGTCTCGCAACGTTGCTTGAAGTCAACAATCCTTTTAGAACCGATGTACTCATTTTGCTAATGTCAAAGGCAAGATTCGTAGAAGCTTAACCCATCCTTTAGGGCTGTTTGCCCTTACACCTAAGCCTCGGAGTGGGCTTTTTCTGTATGTTGTCAAAGGCTAACTTAGTTTAGTAAGGTTTGGGAAAAGAAATGGCCTGTGTCCGAGCTTTTTTCAGTCACCTCCCAATATTGGACACCTCCAAAGAGCGGACACCTCCCAGTAGAAGAAAAAGCTCTGGAGCCGAGCCGTGAGTGTCCGCTTTCGGAGGTTTCACTGTATCTTCTATTTACTTTTACAAGTGGACTCTGATCCGGGCCGTCAGTCTTGATGGTCTCACTTTCAGGCCTTTGCCGGGCCGGGCCGAAATCGTCAGCTTTTTCTTGGCTTTTCATTTGCACCGCACTTTTCTCTCCTTCTCCTAAAGAGATAATGGTATTAGTTCAAATATACGGACCTGAATTATTTATTGGGAGCACTGCGCCTTACCTGATGTGGGAAGGGGAATATTGGAGCACATCACTCTTGGGCTGTAAATAACGAATTGGGCCAACTAAACTAGTGACGCAGCCAAGGGTGGAAATTTGGAGGAAAATAATTTTATTTCTAGCAAAGTTTTTTTTTTTTTTTTTAAGAAAGACAGGATAGAAGAAAGCCAGCTGTACCGAAAACGAACATTATCCCATCAGGATAAAATCCACCCCTTGCGGGAATCGAACCAGCGGCCTAGCGCTTACAAGGCAGACGTGCCACCAACCAAGCTAACTAGGCTGGCTCTTAGAGAGGTTTGATGGAGGGAACTGTAACTGCTAAGGTCTTATCGTCCCGAAAGCGAAGAGTGAAGAAAGACAAGATAGGGGAAAGCCAGCCGTACCAAGAACGAGCCTTATCTGCTTAGGATAAAGGCCGCCCCGGGCGGGAATGAAACCCGCGCGATCTAGCGCTTAGACTTAGAAGGTAACTAGGCTGGCTCTAAATTACAATTGAAACTCACCAACTACCTATTCTTCTACTTTTTTTCCAAATGGAAACATGTAAAGTATACCTAATGTATTTATTCTTCTACTTCCTTTATGTATGCAGTTGGTTTACTACAATTATCTCATCGTTAATCCGCCCCTATAATTCCAACATTATTCAACCTGGAAAACAGAATAAACTAATTAATTTAAACCAAACCTAAAAGGATCCAGGTAAAAAGAAAATGGTGTTCTGGGCAGGCAAATAAATGGTGCTCAAGACAAGGAGATAAATGGGGGGCTTTCGACTGCATAGGGAATTATTTCATTCTAATTCTTCTAAGGAGCCATTTCAGTAATGGCTTAAAATTTTATCGTTTTTCACAATTTTATTTGAACAAAATGGTGGTTCCCCCCACTATTTATTTAATGAATAATTGGTGGGTTTTTTAAATACATTAGCACAAAAAAGGAGATGGATAGAGAGAGAGAGATTGTCAAAGCCCCCTCTAAGCCTCCTGATAAGCACTTCAATAAAACCACAATGACTTTGGTTAAGTGATTTTATTCAATTTTGAAAATAAAAACTCAGGAATCGATCCAAGGACCTCTCGACTGCCAGACCACAATCCTTGACCTCCCCCTGCGTGATGAGATACACTTTAATCTTCATTTTTTAATTTAAAGAAATGAAAGGAGAAAAAAAAACTTCACTTTTATAAGTTTTTGTAATTTTCATTGTTTAGGACTTATTAATTTTTTCTCTTTTTTTCTCTGTTCATAGAAAAAGGATAAGAGAAAGAGAGAAGACCAGGAAGAAGGCAGACAGGAAAGGAGGAAGAGGTAAAAATTCAATTATTTTTTTGATATTTAATCAAAAAAATTCCCAGATAGAAACAAAGAAAAAAAAGGAAGAAAGGGGGAACAAAAGGCTAGTGTTATTATTTCCTAAATGGGAACTGCACATTGCTTTTCTGGTCTACTCCTGTCTATGTATTTCCTGTTTTTGTATATTTCATGTTATATTTTAGTGTGGAAAATTTGACATCTCCACTATTTGTATTCTCCTTACTTAGTTTGGAAAATTTGACATCTCCACTATTTGTATTCTCCTTACTTAGTTTGGAAAATTGGACATCTCCACTATTTGTATTCTCCTTATTCAGTTTGGAAAATTTGACATTTCCACTATTTGTATTCTCCTTACTTAGTTTGGGAAAGTTGACATCTCCACTATTTCTATACGAGAGAAGTTTTTAGTTTGGGAAGATTGACATCTCCACTACTGTTATTTGTACCCTTATTCAGTTTGGAAAATTTGACACATCCACTATATTTAATATTATTGTGTTTTCCATTCTTTGATTTGAATGAAACCTCATGAGGACAATTTTATTGTATGACTAGAACCTGTAAAAGTGGGTAGGTTAGAGTGAATAAGTGGCCTAACCACTAAGTTTCCTTTTACAAAGAAAATCCATTTACAACTAGTTTTGAGAAAACAAGAGAGGAGAGAGAAGAGAGCAAGAAAGAGGAAGTAAGAAAATTAAAAAAAGTGCATTACATTAGATTAATTAAAAAAGTGAGAGAGATAGATGAACAAAAGTTTTCACGAAAGCTAAACAAAGATGGCGAGCTTTTTTTTCCAAGTTATATTAGCGTGAAAAACTCATTAGGGGGAAAAAAGTAATGAAAAAAATTGTGCGATCCTCTTCAGTTTCCTGAGGGTTAGGTAGAAACTGAAATGCCTAGGGCAATAACCTCTTTGACCTTTATTTTGTTGTCTTGTGTTATATTTGACTTAACCTTTACTTCTTTTTCTACCTATTCCTCTTTTTCCCTTCTCTATCTTCTTCTTACCTCTCAGAATTGAGTTCCAGTGGTTGTTCAAGTTCCAGTTCTGACCTATTAGGTACTTACTATGTATGTATGTAGTTAGATACTCGTAATTCATTCGTGGAAATCTTTTTTCAAAAATTTAGTTTTCCCTTTCTTCTTTATCCAGACCTTCCTCAATCCCAAAGGCTGGCTGGAACACTTCCTACAATCACCCTGTATACAATCAAATTGGAAAACTTTATCCCTCCCCTCTTCCTCCATCCCTCCCCCCCACTTTAAGCTGATCGCTCCTCAAATTAAATTCTCAATGCTTTCATATTATAGGATAGGTAGGAAAGAAGTTTGTATTTTTCTTTGTTTCATATTCGAAGAAGACAATAGTTTTTTTTGCTTCTTTCTCTTTATCTTGTTCTTCTCCTCTTTTCTTTCTCTTTTCTCTCCCTTTCTTCTTTGAAAGGGTTGGGTGGTAGAGCACAGTAACTTACGCCGAGATTCAATTTTGTGTTCAGATTTTCCCTCCTCCTCCTCCTCCTTCCTCTTCTCTTTCTTCTTTTCCAATAAGATCACTTTCTTCTCCTTCTTCCTCGTTCTTTCATTTTCACTTTTTTTCATTAAAAAATTTCAACTTTGCTTTATTAGTTTTTTCGTACCTTTCCCATACCTATGCTTGGTATTTCCAATTTTTCGCACTTTGGGTTTTTTTCGACCGAGTGTGATGAAAGGAAACACTTTCTCCTGATGTACGGTGTTTCATTGTTTCTACTCAGATTGAAATGGTCACGCGATTCAAAGATTAATTTTCCGTGTTAAAAAGATTAATTAGATTTCAATTGTTATAATCATACTAGTACTAGACATTTTTCAGAGTGAAATGGCATCTCCACCAAATTTTATTTATTTTGATTATTTTCCTTTAAAAATTTTTCATTGTTTTTCTTTATTTCCTGGACTTGATTGTCTTCATTTGTTCACTTTCTTCTTCTCTCTCTCTCTCTCTCTCTTCCGATTTTCCTTCTTCTACTTCGTTTACATTTACATCCTCATATATCTCTCTCTTTCTCTTTCTAAATTTTTCTTATTTACCTACTTTTCTTTCTTCTAATTCTCTTTCTCATTTTTTTTTAATATCTTTTCCTTCTTCTCTCCATTCTTATTTCGCCTACTCTGATTTTCTCTCTCTTCTCCTCTTTTTTTTTGTGTTCTTTTTTTATCTCCTTCTTTTTTCATTATGTCCGTTTTCCTCATCTGTATCTTTTTCCTTTCTTTCTCCTCTTTTTCTTCCACCTCCTCTTGTTATCCATATCCATCTCTTCTCCTTTTGGTTTTGTTCCTTTTTCAATTTCTTTATATTCATTTCCTTTTCTTCATGTCTCTCTTTCTTCCACATCATCTTGTTATCCATCTCTTCAATTTGTCTTCTTTTCTTCTCGTTTCTTCCTGCCTCTTTTTCCTTCTCCCCTCTCCTATTCTCTCTTTACTCTCTTTATCATGATAGGAGGGGAGATGTGTATGTTCTATGTCACTGAGACATGAAGTGACGGTGCTTACGAATTCTTTATGTACCTAATCCAATAGAAACGCTTCCTCTTCATCCTCCTCTTTCTCTTCTTTTTGTTCGTATTCCTCTATTTTAAGTTCAGTTATAAAAAGTTTGTGGTGGGCTGATCAGGCAGAATTTCAGGGGAACAATATATTAGGTGACGGCAGCTTGATTCTAGAATTTCTAGAACCTTCTGATTTTGACTGTTATTACGAGCATTTTCATTGCGAAATCAGGTTAATTTTTCTCTTACATATATCTCTCTTATAATCAATCCACTGCTGGATGAACGTCTCTTCTAGGTTTTTTCCCAAACAAATTTTATTTAAAAAAAAAAAAAAAAAAAAAAAATGATGTATGTTCATTCTTTTTTTCACACCTACTGTCTGCTAAGAGTAAAATGTCCAATTATGCCTTAAAAAAGGTCTCATTTTACTAAATATTGTAGACATAATTTCGTATAATCCCAGATTCCCAGAATCACCAAACTCCGGTCTACAAGGCGATTTTCTGACCTCTGGATCAAGTAAATAGGTGGGACATGAAGAATCTATGTGCCAAGAGTCAACAAGTCTAAGAATAGTCAAGAATTCTAGATATTCTGAGAAGCAATAAAAAGCTCCATTTTATTATTAAATCTATGAATTCTCTATGACACACTCAAGAGCGATTATAATTGCTTGTCACCTGACAAACTGATTATAAAAGCTCTCTAAGGGCGGCTACAGACGTTCTAGTATATGTACCTACCCAAAAGTTTGTAGAACCGTCTGTATTTTCCTTGCAGAAGTTTTTATTTTGCAATCCACGATCATGATTCATGAATAATACCGCTTCAAAATCCCAACTCCAGTTTTTTTTTTTTTTTTTTTTTTTTTTTTTTTTTTTTTTTGTGAACACGACTCCTCAATCTCGGAAAATTAAAAAAAAAAACAAGATTTTTTCAAACAAGGTCTACTAAGCCATCTAGCTTTAAACTTTATGAAACTAACACTCGTATTGGCCAGCCTAGTTAGCTTATGTTGGGTAGTGCGTCTGCCCTTATGTAAGCCGGCTGGCGGCGCGTTCGATTCCCGGCCCGGGGGCGCGAATTTTATCCTGGAGGCGATAATTTCGTTCTCGGAACGGCTACGACACAGGCCACAAGCGTCTAATGTAGCAGTTGTTCCATTGCTACGAAATAAAAACGGCGGTGGAACACTCATCTTTTTTTTTTCTTAAAAAAAAAAAAAAAAAAAAAAAAACTCCGTATTTTATCTCAGGTGTGCTCGCCTGTTAGGTGATCTTACGAAAATGGAATTTTCAATGTTTTCTGCCTGAAACAATAAGATGGAGAGACAGCATACCCGAACAAACCCCCCATACACCATTCGGTATGATTATGATCTACTTGACAATTATATTGGACCGTCTGTAGAGTCCTAAGGCCAGCCACTCACTAGTGTGTGTGCTCATCAGCTATCAGGTAGACCTGACAGGCGGATCAGATAAATTGTACCTGTCAGGTCTACCTGATAGTGAGTGGCTGGCCTAGCTTATCCAAGTTTGAAAGCTTCATACTTATACATGCCGTTGACATAGTAAACGTATTAAACGTATGGCCTACGTATTGCCAATCTAATTGAACGTAATGTATTGTACGGCTGAATATTAATTGCACATTGCACAGTTATACACGCTAGGGTGGAGTGAAACTATAGGGATGGAAATTTTTTTTCGAATTTCACAGGGATTAATCTACTCATCAATACGCAACTTTTGACATATCAGGCGTTTTTAAATTCGAACATTTTTTTTTTCACTCCACCCTAAAACGTATGGCCTACGTATTGCCAATCTAATTGAACGTAATGTATTGTACGGCTGAATATTAATTGCACATTGCACAGTTATACACGCAGACAATAATCTCGACTTTTATTATTTATACGGTTCATAATTGGTTTGCTCCCTCGGATCCTGATGTGAAGGGAGCTTTGATAAGCCAAGTTGATGGCCGCCACTCACGCTCAGACAGACCACGGTCTCAAAGACCAAGGTCTGTCAGACCGTCCAAACTATGTGGCGGAAAAAGCTCAAGATCTGGATCTGTCAGACTGTCTGACCGTGCGTCGCTGGCCTGATACCCTCTCTACAGCGGAGAATGCGACAAGATTGAAAAATACAAAGTCACCGCACCGCAGAGCTATCTCCTCTAGTTATGGTGAAGCTGAAGGCCTCTTCACAACTTTTGTGGGTATCACAGCACCACTAAAGTCATTTATCCACTAAATCCATCAACTCCCTATATTTTTTTCCACTGTAGAATCTGCAGATGGTCATTTCTCATTATTTTTCCAACTGTCTTTTCACGAAGATGTACCCAGGATCTTTGGAGTGCAAGCCTAGGTTAAAACTCACTTGGCCACCAAAGTTGCTCCATGGAACCAAACAATATCTCTATGAAGCAGCGTGCAGTTCATCTCTTCCTCATAGCGAGGTAGACATCAAGAGCTTTTATCACAGGAAAAGATCTCAGCAAATACACTCTATGACTATCTCACAATGATAACATATTGGATCTGTAGGCACTAAATAAATTACTTAATAAATAAGTAAATAAATCCGAGCTTACAGCCAGCTACATGTTAATTAAATAAAAGATAATTAAAAAAATAAATTATTTTTCAATAAATCCAGCTCGTTGATAACAGAGCAGTCCTTTCGGTTCACACGATTCAGGATAATGGACTTCTTAGGCTGAAAATGATTAAAAGAAAAGCTAAATATTATGAAGACTTGGATCACCAGGCTTTGAATCTGAAGTCTATTGTGGCCATCACTACTGAGGTTGATTTAACCTTGATTGGCATTTTTAAAGCTGAATGAATAAGACTAAGAAACATTTCTCATCACTAGGACATTGTTGAAATTGAAACTGTGAAGCAGTTTTTTGGAGATATCATAAGGACATATCAAGAGGAATTAAACGGACTAGAACGGATGGACCAGATCAATTGCAGTCATTGCAGATTGGATTCCAATTGATGCGTTGAATTTGGTATTTTCGATGAGTTGGGCTTCTTTTCTCTAGGAAAATTTCTGTGGGGGTTCATCTGATAGGAAATACGTGTCCTGGTAGTGAAAGGTCGAATATGTCAGGCTGGTCATTTAGCAATTACCGTACGCAATGGACAGTGCGGGCCTTATACTCCGGGTGGCCCAAGGCATTACTACTTGTTGCTCGTTTTGTCCTCTTGATTGACCTGTTCCATCCGGTGGTCTGAGAGACCAGAAGTCTAGGGTTCGATATCTACTTGTCAGAAGGCTTTGGAACTGGATCCTTCATTCATTTATCCATTTTGGACTGTAAGTGGAAATTTAATTTGTCTACTGAGATTTCAATTCTGTTAAGGTGTTAAGTATAAGTGATGCTTGTCACAAATGTAAAATCCCTGAATTTTTGTGACGGTCCGGTCTATCAGACGTGGTAAGTACTGATGTACCAAGAAATAAGAATACCTAAATCTTAATGAATTTGTCTATTTACTAAATTTTTTTATTTCACTCTTTCAAGTTGGTTAGAAAGTAGGAAAATTTAATAGGTATTCGATATTATTCAATAAAATTCAATCAGATCAAATGCCTTTTGATAGTCTCCGCACAATTGTCCAGTATGCATTTCAATTGTGAGAACCGAAAACCTCGGAACAAAACAGTCTCAAAGCGGGGAGTGGTCTGGTAGGCAATTTAAAATCAATCGGCACTCCTGCAAATCTCTGCACTCCGCACTCCACACCGGAGATTGGCAAATTGGCAATAATTACTGGCCAGTAATTTTTATTGTCCTCCAATTGGTACGAGAACATTAGTTTCTAAACGTTATACGCATAGGACATTCCTAATGGTTTTTGCAGAGTTGGCCTCTCTCATATGTTTTCCTTATATGAGTTAGAGTTGGCCGTAAAACCAGGTGGTGATTAGGGCAGTCCAATTTGCCAATTCTAATCAAGAATGTCAAATATTTTGTGCGTGGTGGAAAAAGGCCAGATAGCCAGATAACGTATAATCAAGATTAAAAATAGAATAAAAGGCAACATGTTTTCTGCAGTTGTTTAGCCTTAGCTCCACATGTGGCTCAAAGTTGGCATTTTAATCTAAACCCTCTATAGAAAAGTGTTAATCAGTTTGATATCTACATAACAGGGTTTCAAAGAAACAGGACTTATCTGTCGTTTTTACCACTCCATATTCTTATTTTCATTAAATGAAAATAATATTAAAATAAATAAATATAATAATAATGCCTGTTGGCATACATTACACAGAAATAAATCGAAAGTAAGTACCTATGTAGGTACCTGTATTGATAGCTGACAGGCCAATTGGCCAATAAAATTTAATATATTTAATAGAAGGATAAAATTAAATAATACCTAGGTAAAGAAGTAAATATCTTAGATGAAGATTTTTATGGCTGACACAAGGGTGAGCAAAATGTAACGAAAGCCTCAATCATGTACACATACCTACTATAGATATTTACCTACTATTTCTCGTTAACCAACCTACCTACTGACTAGGTAAAGAAGTAAATATCTTAGATGAAGATTTTTATGGCTGACACAAGGGTGAGCAAAATGTAACGAAAGCCTCAATCATGTACACGTACCTACTATAGATATTTACCTACTATTTCTCGTTAACCAACCTACCTACTGATCGACCCTTTTTCCCACCGACCCTTTTTAGAGATCCAATTTTCTTTTCCATATTATTTCTATTTTTCCAATCCCTCTCTTCACTGTGCAGGGTTTTACGACTGGAGAGAGAGTGGGGGGGGAAGGAAAGCCAAAAATTGAATTGCTCACCCAAGCCCAACACATATTACTTTCTCCCCCCCTTCCTTCTCATTTTACGACTTTCCCATGATGTCTGTTCTCCTATTAACCTATTTGATATCTTCATTTACCATGATATCCTGACGACTATCTTGGTTTATTATTTGCTTTCTAGTATGGGTAAGGTACTTCGGCTGGCATAGGAAAGTGGCTTATTATTTTCCAACTGTAGTGTAGACGCAGCTAAAACAGCCAGTTCATTCGAGAAACTCATCTCACACATTAAAACTCGTGAGTAGACTAGCAGGTAGTTTCTACTGAAGGCCCAAAGGATAAATTTCAGGTACACTCCCAGTACTGGCGGCAAAAACAAATTAGTCATTTACTATTACTAATTAAGTACAAGTACTTATACTGATCCAGATTGACTAACAGCAGAAGCTGACCATTAATATTGCACAAGATAACTGACTGATAGCTTTTATACAAGAAGAATCTAATGCTTAGCACACACAGGAAACCAATGTTGGATGGAAGAGAATGCCCTAGGCATTAATCCCGCCCCTGAGTTAGGATTTTTCATTTTTTTTTTTTCTTTCTTTATTCAATTTTCGTTTTCTTTTGTTAATTTCTTATTATTTTGTTATTTTGTTATTTTACGACTTTCCCATGATGTCTGTTCTCCTATTAACCTATTTGATATCTTCATTTACCATGATATCCTGACGACTATCTTGGTTTACATTATTTGCTTTCTAGTATGTAGTATGGGTAAGGTACTTCGGCTGGCATAGGAAAGTGGCTTATTATTTTCCAACTGTAGACGCAGCTAAATCAGCCAGTTCATTCGAGAAACTCATCTCACACATTAAAACTCGTGAGTAGAATAGCAAAAATATTGTATTGTAAAAAACATTGTAAAATCCTAATAAAGTGTAATATAATAATAATAATAATAATAATAATAATAATAATAATAATGTTTCGAACTGTAAAGGTATGTCATCGATGATGAGATAAATCTATGTCGTCAAGGCAGTGTGGACGGTTCAGTCGACATTCGATCATCGATCGATGTCCGGTCAACTATGTGTGATAAATTTCAGGTACACTCCCAGTACTGGCGGCAAAAACAAATTAGTCATTTACTATTACTAATTAAGTACAAGTACTTATACTGATCCGGATTGACTAACAGCAGAAGCTGACCATTAATATTGCACAAGATATAACTGACTGATAGCTTTTATACAAGAAGAATCTAATGCTTAGCACACACAGGAAACAAATGTTTCGAACTGTAAAGGTATGTCATCAACGATGAGATAAATCTATGTCGTCAAGGCAGTGTGGACGGTTCAGTCGACATCGATCATCGATCGATGTCGACATCGATCGATGACCGGACATCGATCATCGATCGATCATCGATCATCGATCGATGTCCGGTCAACTATGTGTGGACACACCTTGAGCAAGTTTCAAGATAAAATCTAGTACATATTGGGAGGTTTTACAAAACCTCGTGATGTCTTTTTGTCAATATCAACATGATTCTTTTTAGAACCGATTCTCAACAGCATTTTGCACTAGAAAAGTCGTTTAACCAACAAAGGGCTTTCGGTTTGGCCCTTGTTTCAGAGTTTTGATAAAGGGAACTGTAACTTCTAAGGTTTTATCGTCCCGAAAGGGAAAAGAGAAGGAAGACAGGATAGGAGAAAAGCCAGCCGGGTGATAACATAAACAGCGGCGAAACCTCGTGATGTCTTTTTGTCAATATCAACATGATTCTTTTTAGAACCGATTCTCAACAGCATTTTGCACTAGAAAAGTCGTTTAATAATGTACCACAGTAATTGGCACTTCTTGAATAAACCGGTTCAACCTATACTTCAAAGTAGGTACTTAGAGTTATTTCGCTTATTAGAAGATTGATGGGCTGCAATTTGAGCAAATCTCTCAAGTGCTTACAGCTAATATCTATAATATGTATTGGTACTTGCAGACAAATTACTAGAGTACCTACCTAGAATAAGTTGGTATAGTCGGGTGTAACTTATCTTGGGGATTTTTTTTTCCTCTCTAGGATTTAATTTTTTTTTTTTCTTGTATTGTCCTGTCCTAGTCTTCTTCTTCTTCTTCTTCTTCTTCTTCTTCTTCTTCTTCTTCTTCTATTTCTTCTCCGCCGTATTCCGTGTTCGGACGGGGTCGGCGGCTTTCGTCAGCCTGTCCCTTTTAAAGTCCCCCGGCCAGACCCTCGTTGGAAGTGGTCTGGTATTTTCGAAATGAACCGTCACCAAAATGGGGCACCTGATCAAAATTTGGTCAGATTGCTGTCTGTGTAAGGAATATTGATATACCTATTTGATATTGTGTATTATAAATATGGTGCTTATAACGAGTAGGTATAACATATAACGGGGTTATAACGTATAAGTTTGGGAAGCAATAAAAAGTAATATATTATTATCCCTCTTCCTTTCTCTTTTTTGCGTACCTATAATAAGGTTGAGACAGCAACCCCTTTCAATCTTCTCTCTCTCCCTTTTCCCTCTTTATCCCTTCCTCTGTCTATCCCTCCTTCTCTCTCTCTCTCTCTCTCCCTCTCCTCTCTTTCTCTTACCCTGCCTATAGACGTGCATGCAGGTAGCCCATTATTACAATTTCTCTATATCGAAATGACCCTCAAGGGATTTCGCTCCCATAATATTACCTCTATGTATATTTCCCTTGGTCCTCCCTCCTCCTCCTCTCTCTCTTTCTCACTTTTCTTTTTGCCCTCTTAGTTTTTTTCCATCAAAATGTAATATGGATATTTAATGGGAGATTTCTCTCTCTCTCTTTCTCTCTCGCTCTCTCTCTCTAAAACTAATATGAATTGCATAGCATGTATAACTTATATGCATGATGCACAATTCAAGTTTTGTTAGGACTGGAGAAGACGAAAAGCAAAGAAAAACACAAAATAAAACAGAACCCCAAAAAGAAAGGAGAATGAGAAGAAGAAGGCTGGTAATAATTCAAATAATGTAAAAAGCGATAAGTCGAAATAAAAGATTGCATCTGAAAATCCATCGATTTAATGGAATTGCCAATAAGCTTAGCCCTTCAGGTACCTGGGGGGGAAAAAATAGGAGAGAGAGAATCAATTACTAGTGGTTAAGTGAAGTGCAGAGCTCAATTAGGAAAAGGGGATCCTTTGAGGACCTAAAGGCCTAAAGCTTTTTTTATTTTTATTTTTTTTTTTAACGAAATTGGACAGAATTGAATACTTTACTTCTTTTTGGCCCATTTTCTTTTTTTATTTCTCTCTTTCTTGTCCACTTTATCGTCTTGCTTTCTCTACAATATTCCTCTTTGTCCTTTCTTGCTTATTCTTTCTAGTTTCTACACATATTCCTCTTCCATATAGTGTCCTCTCTTTTCACATCCTTTTTCGACTCTTCCATCTCTACTGTTCTCTCCATATCCCTCTGTTTTTG
This sequence comes from Diaphorina citri, assembly GCF_000475195.1. NCBI lineage: Eukaryota > Metazoa > Arthropoda > Insecta > Hemiptera > Psyllidae > Diaphorina > Diaphorina citri. The sequence continues at coordinate 171,455 of NW_007377530.1, read as the reverse complement.
TCCATTCTTTCTACACCTTTCCTTTTCTTCTCTTTCTCTCTATACCTTCATTCTTTCTCTACCGTTTTTCTGTACATCTTTTCTCGTTTTTCTTTCTGCTCCATCTTTCTCTTTCTTCCTCTCGCGAGGTGTAATTTTCCTGAAAGCTTTCTCTTCCTCCTCCTCTTCTTCCTCCTTATCTTCTTCCTTCCTTTTCCACTTTCCAATTTTTCTTCCTCAACTTTTTACCAACCCACTGTTTATTTGACAGATACCTGCTATGTTAAAGTGTCTCCAAATGATTGCTGCACCACGGTCAAATGGTCGATTGACCACGGTGGTGGTCAATATAAAATACCTGGAAATGTGTTTCCTGGAAACTTCAAATTTGTGACCTGGAATTCCTGTAAGTAGGAACCGTGTTTCCCGGAAACTGAGTTCCCAATATGAAAAGCCTCTCGGGGCGTTATACTATCAACGGAGTTTTAGGAGGAGGAGAGGAGAGAGAGAGAGAGAGAGAGAGAGAGAGAGAGAGAGAGAGAGAGAGTGAATATGATTATTCGAAGCTGGTCTAGTTTTTCTTTTCTTGAACTATTGAGGTCGACCATAGTAATTATAATTAGTAATTAGATCATTAATGTAATTACCTACATACAATTATTTTACTTTCGAAGTAGGTACCTTAAAGCTACAAAGTACAACCTTGGGAAATAATAATTTGAAATCAATATATATAAAAAAAAAACATTATTTATTTCAGTATAGTACCTACCTATTTAGATACCTAACTATTTACAATATGATTTGCATAATCGATCGTTATTACCGCTTCTAATGGTAAGTAAATAAGTGCTATTTAGAGCACACCATAATACTTACCTAATTCCTCCTTCAATTCTCTTCCCCCCCCCTCTCCTCTCTATCTCTCTCTGGCAGTTGAATAATGTGCTTTTAGTACATTATAAAATTCCTTTGCTGAGAATTCAATAAAAGCCATTAGTAAAATTGAATCTGAGAAGTTTTTCTGTATCGGAAAATAAATATTTTATATGTTCAGAACCTCTTCGAGTCTTCACTTATGAACCATTAAGTTTAGGTTCTTCTCAGCTTCAACCCTCAAGTTTGGATTGTTTTCACCCTCAACTCCTAAGGACACTGGATTCCTGATTATCTGAAATCATCATTCAAAGATTCCAAATTCAAACTTTAGGGTTTTCCCCATAAATAAAAGAGCATGGCAGATAATGATCGTTATTGGATTTATCAGTTATATCAGAGTATCGCGGGTTCTCATTTAAATAGGCCTCCGCACAGGGCAAACGGCCGAATGAGGCCAAAACACTTTTCGCTCACACAAAAGACAGGTCATATATAACATAGGGCTTAAAAGGGCCATTGGCCCTACTTGTACCAATACCAATTAATGGGTCTGATTTTTGCATATAAGGTATATAGGTTTCAAACGAAGACCTTGAAGACCTAAAAATACTTTCCTACTAAAATACTTGAAGACCTAAAAATACTTTCCTACTAAAATACTTGAAGACCTAAAAAATAAAAATACCCTGTTGATTTTTTGGGGAAAAAGTTTAAAAAGTTAAAATAGACCGAAGAGTTTAAACATGATTACAGCAATGTGTATAATGTTCCTCGTGTATAATGCGATAAGAAATGTATAATTTTATTTATTGTGTGGCTGGGGATAAAGAATTCGTTAGACATATTCAAAGTACCGATAAATCCAGACAGGATATGGAAAAGAAAATCGATAAATTTCCAAATAAATCTTGTGCTGACCTGGATTCCAACGGGACGGTATTTTGACGAAGCCTGGCCTACCTCATCCGGGCCTAGCTCAGCTTACAGCTAGCCTATTTGTAAGCTTTCTGTTAATGTTAAATATAAGAAATGAGAAAACGAACAGCTTGGAGAGAAACGAATTGTATCATTTTAATATTTTGACTGACTCGAAAATCATCTGGCCGCAATACACAATTCTCGACTCTATCTATGTATCTATCACTTTCTTTATAGGTCCTATTGAAAATTAATTGTTCCTCCAAATAGGAGAGTGAAAGAGAAGGAAGTGGATAAAGACTGAGAAGAAGAAAGATCAGAAAAAAGATACGATAGCAAAAAGAAGAAGAGGGAAAGGAGAGAAGGATAAGAGTAAGAAAAGGAAAGTGAAAGAGAAGGAAATGGAGAAAGAATAGAGGTGGAGAAAGAGAGAAGAAGGAGAAACCGTGGAAAGCAGAAGGAAGGGAAGAAGAAGAGAAAAGAGAAAGAAAAAGGATAGGAAAAGGGGGAAGAAGAAGAAGAAGGAGAGAGGGGAAGAAAAGGAGAAAAAAAGAGAGAGAACGTATGAGAAGGACGGTACTAGAAAGAATGAGGAGAAGGAGAGACGGTAGCAGAAGGAGAATAAGGAAGGAAAAGAGAAGAGGAAAGTAGAAGAAGGAGAGAGAGAGGGGGGGGAAGGAAAGCCAAAAATTGAATTGCTCACCCAAGCCCAACACATATTACTTTCTCCCCCCCTTCCTTCTCGCCTCTTCCTCTCTCTCTCTCTCTCTCTCTCTCTCTCTCTCTCTCTCTCTCTCTCTCTCTCTCTCTCTCTCTCTCTCTCTCTCTCAGTAGTTTTCTTGGAACGGTTGTCACCCGTTCAGGTTCTTGCTCTGCAGGACGTAACTTAACAAGCTCGTCCTACGCTAGTGATACCTAAATGGAAATACACTTTTCTGCAATTGTTCATTTTAGCTTAATTCTTTGAATTTGGTGTTTTTAGAAATTATGCCTATTCACTTACCTAGAAGATGGACTTTTCTTTCATTCTGTGAGGAATGTAAGAATGGAAAGGGTTCGCTAACATAACGAAGTACTAAGTACACAGACACAAGTAATATATTTTCTGTTTCACTGCCCACACTTTGTATGTGCCATCTTCCTTCTCACCTCTTCCTCTTTCTCCATTCTACTTGGTGTTATTAAAGTTATTACATTTTCCTTTTTACCTCTCTATCCTGCCTCGTCCTTCGTATTTTGCTCCCTCGAATTCTCCCCCATGAGGAAGAGAGACTTTTTTTGACAAGGAGGTGTATTGGGGGGGAAGTAACTCAGGTATGTAACTTACTCATTTTTAGCTAAATCCCCTTTAGGGGTTCCTTTATATTAGTCTAAAATGGCCTTTTTTTTCAAATGTCTGTTTGCAATCACTCAACTAGAATTTCCTGCCTCGTCCTTCGTATTTTGCTCCCTCGAATTCTCCCCCATGAGGAAGAGAGACTTTTTTTGACAAGGAGGTGTATTGGGGGGGGGGAAGTAACTCAGGTATGTAACTTACTCATTTTTAGCTAAATCCCCTTCAGGGGTTCCTTTATATTAGTCTAAAATGGCATTTTTTCTCAAATGTCTGATTGCAATCACTCAACTAGGAGTTTTCACTTTCTCTCTCTCTCTCTTTCTCTCCCTCTCTCTCTCTTTCTCTCTCTCTCTCTCTCTCTCTCTTTTATTGAATTCCTTCCTACTCATTCTGTCTTTTATTTCATTCATCCTAGGTATATTAAAAAAAATCTCCTCTTCCTCTTTTTTCCTCTCCCTCTTTCTTCTCTTCTCTTTCTCTCCGCCTCCTTCTCTCCCTCCTCTTCTCTTCCTATTCCTTCTCTCCTCCTCTTTTTCTTCTCCCCCTCCTTCATTTCCTTACTTCCATTCTTTATTATTTGTTTTCGTTTCCTTTGATATGTTTTTTTCGAGGTTATACTACCCACAACTTTTTCAACCCCATTGTTATTTGGACTCTTTTTGAAGTTACCTTCCTCCGATACCTACATAATTTGCTACTATTTCTCGATCTAAATTAACTTCACCTTCACATTATACCATTAGAGAGCTATTTTAAGATTATAACCGATCTAGTACCTACCTATTTTTTATTTATTTTTTAACAAGTTTCCATTTATTTTTTATCGACAAAACACTCAGAACATACATTTTTCTTATAAATGGTATACCCCACTCACGCTCGGACCGCGGTCTGTCAGATTTTGATATGTTTTTTTCGAGGTTATACTACCCACAACTTTTTCAACCCCATTGTTATTTGGACTCTTTTTGAAGTTACCTTCCTCCGATACCTACATAATTTGCTACTATTTCTCGATCTAAATTAACTTCACCTTCACATTATACCATTAGAGAGCTATTTTAAGATTATAACCGATCTAGTAGGTACCTACCTATTTTTTATTTATTTTTTAACAAGTTTCCATTTATTTTTGATCGACAAAACACTCAGAACATACATTTTTCTTATAAATGGTATACCCCACTCACGCTCGGACCGCGGTCTGTCGGACGGTCTGACTGAATGACTGACTAGTTCATTGAAAAGAGTAGTTCTTTTTTATAACTCACTTACTCACTCTATACGTCTCTATACTGTCTGATGAAAGCGTCAAATACAGCAGAAAATGAACGACTATGTATAATGTACTATTTATGTACATTATACATATATTATGTAATAAATTATCTCCTCCCCTCTTCTTTTTCTTCTTCTTCTTTTCCTCCTCCTCCTCCATTCAGTAGACATGTCACTCCCTTCCTCTTTGTCTGTCTCTTCCATTGTCCCATCACCTTCTACTCTTCTTTCTCCTCCTCCTTCTTCTTTTCCTCCTCCTCTCTCTTCCTTCCCTTCCTCACTTTAGCCGTTCCTCCCTCTCCATCTGTCTCTCCCGTTGGCCCTTTCTCCTTCCTCTCCCTTCTCCTCTCCTCCTTCCTTCTCCTCCATCCTTTAGACATTTCATCCCTCCCTGTCTTGTCTGTCTCTTCTCCATCAATCCCTCCTCCCTCTCGTTCTTTCTTCCCCTCAAACCATTTCGTCCTCCCTCTCTTTTTGTGTCTCTCCCCCATCACTCCTTCTCCTTCCCCTCCTTCTTCCTGGATCTCCTCATTCCATCTCTCCCTTCGTGTCTGTCTTTTCCTCATCCGATCCTTCCTCCTCCTCCTCCCTCTCTTTGTGTGTCTCTCCCCCCCATCACTCCTTCCTCTCCCTTTTTCTTTCCCCTCCTTCTCCCTGGATCTTCTCCCTCCTTCCCTTTCTGTCTGTCTTCCCCGATGTCATTCCTCCTCCCTCTCGATCCCTTTTCTTCTCATCTCTCTACATCATTCTCAATTTACTCTTTCTTCTCTTCCATTATTACGTTCATGAGAGCTCGCAGTTTAATTGAATTTACTATCTAAAATTAAAATCAGGAGGAAAAAATAAAAAATAAATATTGTAAGAAATTTTAATACAGTATAAAACAGCTCTGGTCTACACAATAATACGGTTTAGGTTTTTTGCCTCCCTCTACTAATATACTTTGCTAAGCACACTGGTACGGTTCTTATGCTGGATTATTGGATAGGCAGAGGAGACTGCTTTGTGCCTAAGTCCCAACCGCCGAAGTAAGTAGGAAGGTACGTTAGGTATGTTCTAGGTAAAGTCTGTTGAGGGATTAGGTTTAGTCTGATTATCTGATGAGAGTTCTTCTGCAGGAGCTAATCCGTATTGTATTTAAAAAGGATTAGTGCCACAGGCAGCCAGGAGAGCCTTGGAGTGAAATTCGGCCAAAGTTTAAATTCAGATCGTGGTCCTAAACATAAATAAATATCTAGGAAAACTAGTTCATTGAAAAGAGTAGTTCTTTTTTATAACTCACTTACTCACTCTATACGTCTCTATACTGTCTGATGAAAGCGTCAAATACGGCGGAAAATGAACGACTATGTATAATGTACTATTTATATGTACATTATGCATACATTCTGTAATAAATTATCCCCTCCTCCTCCCCCTTCCCTCTCCTTCTCCTCCATTCTGTAGACATTTCAATCCCTCCCTCTCTGTCTGTCTCTTCCATTGTCCCATCAGGTTCTCCTCCTCCTCCCTCTTCCTTTCTTTCCTCACTTTAGCCTTTCCTCACTCTCTATTTCCCTCTTTCTCCTCCCTTTCCTTTCACCTCTTCTTCTTCTTCTTCTTCCTTCTCCTCCACCTTTTAGCCATTTCGTCCCTCTCTGTCTTGTCTGTCTCTTCTCCATCAATCCCTCCTTCTCCCTCTCGTTCTTTCTTCCCCTCAAACCATTTCATCCTCCCTCTCTTTTTGTGTCTCTCCCCCATCACTCCTTCTCCCTCCCCTCCTTCTTCCTGGATCTCCTCATTCCATCTCTCCCTTCCTGTCTGTCTTTTCCTCATCCCATCCTTCCTCCTCCTCCCTCTCTTTGTGTGTCTCTCCCCCCGCATCACTCCTTCCTTCCTCTCCCTTTTTCTCTCTCCTCCTTCTCCCTGGATCTTCTCCATCCATCCTTTTCTGTCTGTCTTCCCCGATCTTGTTTTTCTGTATCGGAAAATAAATATTTTATATGTTCAGAACCTCTTCGAGTCTTCACTTATGAACCATTAAGTTTAGGTTCTTCTCACAGCTTCAACCCTCAAGTTTGGATTGTTTTCACCCTCAACTCCTAGGGACCCTGAATTCCTGATGATTATCTGAAATCGTGATTCAAAGATTCCATTTTTTTGGTTTTTTCCAGAGAAGCAAAAGAGCATGGCAGATAATCGTTATTGGATCAATCTCAAAATGTTATATCAGAGTATCACGTTTTTCAAGGCTTTTGAAATGATTTTTCACAAGTAGTAGGGGGTTCTTATTTAAAGTAGGCCTAGGCACAGGACACAGGACAAATGGTCGACCGAGGTCGAAATACGGCTCTACCATATTTTGAATAGCTTTCAAGGAAAACAGCCTTGGGTCAGACTTTAATGGAAATATTTAAAGGGCCGTTGGCCCTACTTATATCTACCAATAACAATGGGTCTGACTTCAAACGAAGACCTTAAATACCTATATAAAAATACCTCCTTGTTTGTTAATTTTTTTGGGGGGAAAAGTTTAAAATTTTAAAATAGACCGAAGAGTTTAAACATGATTACAGCAATGTGTATAATGTTCCTCGTGTATAATACGATAAGAAATGTATAATTTTATTTATTGTGTGGCTGGGGATAAAGAATTCGTTAGACATATTCAAAGTACCGATAAATCCAGACAGGATATGGAAAAGAAAATCGATGAATTCCGAAATAAATCTTGTGCTGACCTGGATTCGAACGGGGACGGTATTTTGACGAAGCCTGGCCTATCTCATCCGGGCCTAGCTCAGCTTACAGCTAGCCTATTTGTAAGCTTTCTTTAATTATTAGGTCCTATTGAAAATTAATTGTTCCTCCAAATAGGAGAGTGAAAGAGAAGGAAGTGGATAAAGACTGAGAAGAAGAAAGACAGAAAAAAGATACGATAGCAAAAAGAAGAAGAGGGAAAGGAGAGAAGGATAAGAGTGAGAAAAGGAGAGTGAAAGAGAAGGAAATGGAGAAAGAATAGAGGTGGAGAAGGAGAGAAGAAGGAGAAACCGTGGAAAGCAGAAGGAGAAGAAAATGGAGAAGAAGAGAAAAGAGAAAGAAAAAGGATAGAAAAAGGGGGAAGAAGAAGAAGGAGAGAGGGGAAGAAAAGGAGAAAAAAAAGAGAGAGAACGTATGAGAAGGACGGTACTAGGAAGAATGAGGAGAAGGAGAGACGGTAGCAGAAGGAGAATAAGGAAGGAAAAGAGAAGAGGAAAGTAGAAGAAGGAGAGAGAGCTCCTTTATATATACATAAATATATATATATTTTTTTTCTAAAAAAGCACGATCGTATGAAAAAAGGTTTGATTTGGAAAGATGCAATTGGTAGTTTGACATATCCACTCGTTTTGTAAGTAAAGTTTTAGAAGGTACCTATGTAGAAAGTACATAATTACATATCTATTGCCAATTATTCCCTATCTCCCTTAGTTTATTTCTGTCTGTCTCTCTCTCTCTCTCTCTCTCAGTAGTTTTCCTGGAACGGTTGTCACCCGTTCAGGTTCTTGCTCTGCTGGACGTAACTTAACAAGGTCGTCCTACGCTAGTGATACCTAAATGGAAATACACTTTTCTCCAATTGCTCATTTTAGCTAAATTCTTAGGCTTGGTGCCTTTATAAACGTACTTAGAAGATTCTTTCAGTTAAGTTCTTTTGATTTAGTGCATTTTTAAAGGTGCTTAAAAGATGTAGGTACCTACTTTTCTTTCATTCTGTAAGTAATGTAAAGGTGTGTCACCACATAGTTGATCGATGTCCACTGAACCGTCCACACTGCCTCGACAACATAGATTCACCTCGTCAATCCAGCGTCGACTAGTGTGGACACACCTTGAAGGATGGAAAGGGTTTGCTAACATAACGAAGTACTAAGTACACAGACACAAGTAATATATTTTCTGTTTCACTGCCCACACTTTGTATGTGCCATCAGTTGTCTTGTATGGAAATGAAACACTGAAACACTTCGGGGAACTTTAATGTCTTAGATTTTCAAGTCGCAATATTCATGATGTCTACATCTCTGTGTTGATGCAATTATTCATTGGACCACTGTACCTATGTAACTAAGATGGTTTTATAAAAATAAGTACATATCTACAATTCTAATACATGCATAAGCATATCTGAGAGTGAGTGGAGGGAAAAATCTAGAGACCTCGGTTTGTCAGAGCGTTTCCTACTGTCTGACAGACCCAGATCTGTGAGACCGCGGTCTGTCAGATCGTCTGAGCTTGAGAGGCGGGTATTAGACTAAGAGCTTTGGATCAGAAGGTAAACATCTCTTTATGAATAAAAAGTAAATATTATTTTTTTCTTTTACACATTAGGGTACCTATTTTGATTGAATAAAAGGTACCTTTTGGGTCTCCAAGGTGCTGTTCCTTGTCTACATGACACTCTGTAGACCTGCCGACCTGGCCGTTAGCAATATTCTTCTCTCCTGGATAATAAAAAACGAATGACTGCCATGAATAATTATTATTCTTCTTACAAAACACATCTCTGGCTGTTTGAGCTAATTACATTTTTCTAAACTTTAATTAATTACGAAACCCAAGACATTTCATGAATGAGTTTCTTCTTTTCACAGCGCAATATAATAATTTTTTTTATGTAATTTAATTAATTTCATGTTGTTTTAGTCTTTTTTCAAAGTTTGCTTTCGCTCGCATTAAAACTGGCCGTTTCTTTGTTTGCGTTTTACGTCATTTCTTGTACATTATCTTCCCAGAATCGAAGCCCAGGGTGATGAAACCGTTTATGCGTCACTCGCCATTTTAAAAACTCAGGTGTTCTTTTCAGCTGTAGAGAAATCAACCGACATTTTTATGAGGCAATGCGGCCTTTAAACCATCCCACCATTTTGTTGGAATTCGAGTGAGGAACTCAAGGTGAGTACCTAATTCTTGAGTATCTGAGTGGCAATTTCAGACGGTCAGTTGTCTGCCTTCCGAAATCATATCAAACCATCTGACCGTTTTTTTATGACAGCAGAAAAATTACCATCAAAAGCCATTGCTGTCCGGGACTCCGAGAATTCATCACACCAACAAATATTACATCTAAGTGAGTATTTCTACAACCCGAGTTGCAAAATTTCCATCTAATATGGCAACCGATCCAAGTTGAAAAGAAATGCTGGTACATTTAGCAATGCAAGGAGATTATTAAATTTGTTATTTGCTAACAGAGATCCCGAGATTTATGACAAATAATTACCGAGACATCAGCGTTTTCTGTATTATGGCGGCTTTTGATGGTGAGAATTTTTGATTTTTCTCATGGCTTTGTTGTACCTACCTACATATATTGTACAGGAATTTATGCGACTGTAATAACCACACCCATTGTAAAACGGTAGGTCTCATATTTTTTCCAGTTATATCTGAAATATAACTAAATAAGGTTCAGAACAATATTTCTGATTTATAAGAAGTCTGGAATATTCTACATCCATGATTATAAACAACAAACTTTGGATCTTAAAGAGATTATAGAGATGGTTTGGACAGGTGGACCTTTTTCGCCGATTTTGTCCCGAGCTAAGAAATCAAAATAATACAGTCAAAGCAGACAAACCACCCAAAGCAAATTGATTTCCTTTTTTCAAATCTAAGTTCAGCCACTCACTATAATGTAGATCTGACAGGTACGGCTGAAAAGGTCCGTCTGTCAGGCCTACCTGATGAGCACACACAACTATCAGATAGACCTGATCAGGTATACTTGTCGTCAGGTCTACCTGATTCATCAACTACTATACAACAATTCGGCCCCAAGATTATTCTATCTTCATTAGTCCAGCCGCCCTCCCTCATAAACCATCTTCTAACTCCATCCCGATGCCAAGAGCTCTGACTAATCTCCTCTCTCCACAGTTCATGTCTAGGGCCCACCATGGAGTCCACTCAATATCAACTCAATAACTCAATGCCCTATCCACTAACTCCACGCCTGTGATTAACTTCGTGCCGGATAGGGTCAAAGGTTGACCAATTCATTAGGACGAAACCTTTTCTTAGGTTCTCTAGGTTGGCAAAGGAATTTAGGTATCGGGATAATAGTGACATGAGTTTTCGTGTTCTCTCTCTCTCTCTCTCTCTCTCTCTCTCTCTCTCTCTCTCTCTCTCTCTCTCTCTCTCTCTTTATTGAATTCCTTCCTACTCATTCTGTCTTTTATTTCATTCATCCTATATTAAAAAAAATCTCCACTTCCTCTTTTTTCCTCTCCCTCTTCCTTCCCTCTCTCCTTCTCTCCCTCCTCCTCCTCTTCTCTTTCTCTCCGCCTCCTTCTCTCCCTCCTCTTCCTATTTCTTCTCTTCTCTCCCTCCTCCATTTCCTTACTTCCATTCTTTATTATTTGTTTTCGTTTCCTTTGATATGTATTTAGCCAGCCTCGTCAGCTCGGAAGGTAGCACGCCTACGGGTTCGATTCCCACCAGGGGCTAACTTTATTCTAAACAAATAAGGTTCCTTCTTGGAACGGCTGGCTTTCTCTTATCCTGTTCTCCTTCTCTCTTCGCTTTCAGGACGATAACACCGTTATTATTACAATGCTTTCTATCAAACCTCTTCAAAATATAAATTCTCGGAATGGGTGAATTTCTCCTATCCCGTCCTCCTCTCTTCAATTTCGGGAACAAAAAGACCTCTCTTACAATGTCCTCTATGAAACCCCTCACACGTTGTCTATGAAAATGTTCTCTATGAAACCTCTTCACAGTTGCACCTTTCCGAGGAAACATTGTGACGTCCTTTTAAATTAACACCAGACATTTTTTTCTCCTTTTTTTTCACTTCTGTCTTATTTTCCCTTAATCAAAAAACTTTTATATCCAATCAACTATAAACTGACGTCAGAAAAAAAGAGCACCTGTTTTGCTTATTGCTTTTTTCAAAAGTAATACATGGATGATACATGGGAAGGATATGGGGTAATACCTACATATTTATTATGTTATTAGGTATTACATAATTATGTGTATTACTTTTTTTATGTACATATTTTATGTACTATATGATACTTACTGCGTTACTTGTAATGTAATTGGATAATGTACATAGGTAGTAGGGAAGTTGAGCGCTTTCGATCTCCTTTTTTGCTGTCTAATATTTTTTACTGGTTTTAGCTGAGCACTAGACGGCGCAGTTTTCAGTGCACCTTCCTCACAGGCCTTAATCGACGTAGTTTAACGTCAGGGTTCCTTTTTGGAAACTGGTAGGTATTTCAGTGTAAAGCTGCCAAACGGTGGGTCTTTTTTGAAGCTAATAAAACTGGTTTCAAGTTTCTTGATTATTTATTTTAAATTATTTAAATTGATTTAAAAGTAGGTATAGTAAAGATAAGAAAACAATCTTATTTGGTTAAGGTAAAAGCTAGGTTGGTTGGTGAATTGGTGATGTAGTACCTAATAAATATGTGCCTAGTAGTTTTTGCCACCCCTGATAGACTACCAGTAGTTTGCCGCCCCTGATCCTACTTGAAGCTATTTAATTATCGCCGCTGTCCTAGTCTTCTTCTTCTTCTTCTTCTTCTTCTTCTTCTTCTTCTTCTTCTTCTATTTCTTCTCCGCCGTATTCCGTGTTCGGACGGGGTCGGCGGCTTTCGTCAGCCTGTCCCTTTTAAAGTCCCCCGGCCAGACCCTCGTTGGAAGTGGTCTGGTATTTTCGAAATGAACCGTCACCAAAATGGGGCACCTGATCAAAATTTGGTCAGATTGCTGTCTGTGTAAGGAATATTGATATACCTATTTGATATTGTGTATTATAAATATGGTGCTTATAACGAGTAGGTATAACATATAACGGGGTTATAACGTATAAGTTTGGGAAGCAATAAAAAGTAATATATTATTATCCCTCTTCCTTTCTCTTTTTTGCGTACCTATAATAAGGTTGAGACAGCAACCCCTTTCAATCTTCTCTCTCTCCCTTTTCCCTCTTTATCCCTTCCTCTGTCTATCCCTCCTTCTCTCTCTCTCTCTCTCTCCCTCTCCTCTCTTTCTCTTACCCTGCCTATAGACGTGCATGCAGGTAGCCCATTATTACAATTTCTCTATATCGAAATGACCCTCAAGGGATTTCGCTCCCATAATATTACCTCTATGTATATTTCCCTTGGCCCTCCCTCCTCCTCTCTCTCTCTCTTTTCTCCCTCTCCCTCTTTCTCACTTTTCTTTTTGCCCTCTTAGTTTTTTTTTTTCATCAAAATGTAATATGGATATTTAATGGGAGATTTCTCTCTCTATCCCCCTCTCTCTTTCATTTTCTCTCTCTCTCTCTTTCTCTCTCTCTCTCTAAAACTAATATGAATTGCATAGCATGTATAACTTATATGCATGATGCACAATTCCAGTTTTGTCAGGACTGGAGAAGACGAAAAGCAAAGAAAGACACAAAATAAAACAGAACCCCAAAAAGAAAGAAGAATGAGAAGAAGAAGGCTGGTAATAATTCAAATAATGTAAAAAAAGCGGTAAGTCGAAATAAAAGATTGCATCTGAAAATCCTTCGATTTAATGGAATTGCCAATAAGCTTAGCCCTTCAGGTACCTGAGGGGAAAAAATAGGAGGGAGAGAATCAATTACAAGTGTTTCAGTAAAGTGCAGAGCTCAATTAGGAAAAGGGGCTCCTTTGAGGACCTAAAGGCCTAAAGCTTTTTTTATTTTTTTAACGAAATTGGACAGAATTGAATACTTTACTTCTTTTTGGCCCATTTTCTTTTTTTCTTTCTCTCTTTCTTGTCCACTTTATCGTCTTGCTTTCTCTACAATATTCCTCTTTGTCCTTTCTTGCTTATTCTCTCTAGTTTCTACACATCTTTCTCTTCCATATTGTCCTCTCTTTTCACATCCTTTTTCGACTCTTCCATCTCTTATGTGCCATCAGTTGTCTTGTATGGAAATGAAACACTGAAACACTTCGGGGAACTTTAATGTCTTAGATTTTCAAGTCGCAATATTCAATATTCATGATGTCTACATCTCTGTGGTAATGCAATTATTCATTGGACCACTGTACCTATGTAACTAAGATGGTTTTGTAAATATAAGTACATATCTACAATTCTAATACATGCATAAGCATATCTAAAGAGTGAGTGGAGGGAAAAATCTAGAGACCTCGGTTTGTCACACCGTTTCCGATTGTCTGACAGACCCAGATCTGTGAGACCGCGGTCTGTCAGATCGTCTGAGCGTGAGAGGCGGGTATTAGACTAAGAGCTTTGGATCAGAAGTTAAACATCTCTTTATGAATAAAAAGTAAATATTATTTTTTTTTCTTTTACACATTAGGGTACCTATTTTGATTGAATAAAAGGTACCTTTTGGGTCTCCAAGTGCTGTTCCTTGTCTACATGACACTCTGTAGACCTGCCGACCTGACCGTTAGCAATATTCTTCTCTCCTGGATAATAAAAAACGAATGACTGCCATGACTAATTATTATTCTTCTTACAAAACACATCTCTGGCTGTTTGAGCTAATTACATTTTTCTAAACTTTAATTAATTACGAAACCCAAGACATTTCATGAATGAGTTTCTTCTTTTCACAGCGCAATATAATAATTTTTTTTATGTAATTTAATTAATTTCATGTTGTTTTAGTCTTTTTTCAAAGTTTGCTTTCGCTCGCATTAAAACTGGCCGTTTCTTTGTTTGCGTTTCATTTCATGACCTTCCCCACCTAAGGCCGGTCATCTAATGACGGTTTACTGAAGAGGTTTACCTGCGAAGGCAAACCTTAACGCAGATATCCAGACCAAGTCTCAGATTTATCTGTAGGCTTGTCATTTACTTTAAAGATCTTCATTTACAAGTAAATACAAGAGATTTCACATGTTTCAAGCTTTCAATACAACGTTCACGTCCAGCTCTATTTACCACAAGCCTGTAGCACATGGATTAGAGCCGATAAAAACCCATCGGTACAATTACGAATGGGTAATATTAAAAAATCTATGAAGATCGATCATCATTATGAACTTAACGCGACATGGATATGAAAGGCGAAACAATTTTAATGAAGATGATGATAGCTCGAGGCATGAAATTGAGAACATGAGAGAAGAATACGTCGCATAGATAGATGAGACTGTTCTGAAAGTACAGAAGGAAGCAAATGGAAAGAAAAAGAAGGTAAAGAACAAGAAGGGGATGAATAAACAGAAGAACGAGTAGCATGAGAAGGTATAAGAAGAAGAGACAAGAAAGAAATTGAAGAAGAAACAGAAGAAGGTATAAGGAAAGAAGAAAGAGGAACTACACATTATGATGACAAATTGGGCAAAATAGGATTTAGCCAGCCTCGTCAGCTCGGAAGGTAGCACGCCTACGGGTTCGATTCCCACCAGGGGCTAACTTTATTCTAAACAAATAAGGTTTGTTCTTGGAACGGCTGGCTTTCTTCTATCCTGTTCTCCTTCTCTCTTCGATTTCGGTACGATAAGACCATTCAGATTAAAATGCCTTCTATCGAACCTCTTCAAAATATAAATTCTCGGAATCGGTGGATTTCTCCTATCCCGTCCTCCTCTCTTCAATTTCGGGAGCAAAAAGACCTCTCTTACAATGTCCTCTATGAAACCCCTCACACGTTGTCTATGAAAATGTTCTCTATGAAACCTCTTCACTTTTGCACCTTTGCGAGGAAACATTGTGACGTCCTTTTAAATTAACACCAGACATTTTTTTCCTCCTTTTTTTCACTTCTGTCTTATTTTCCCTTAATCAAAAAACTTTTATATCCAATCAACTATAAACTGACGTCAGAAAAAAAAGAGCACCTGTTTTGCTTATTGCTTTTTTCAAAAGTAATACATGGATGATGTTTGCGTTTTACGTCATTTCTTGTACATTATCTTCCCAGAATCGAAGCCCAGGGTGATGAAACCGTTTATGCGTCACTCGCCATTTTAAAAACTCAGGTGTTCTTTTCAGCTGTAGAGAAATCAACCGACATTTTTATGAGGCAATGCGGCCTTTAAACCATCCCACCATTTTGTTGGAATTCGAGTGAGGAACTCAAGGTGAGTACCTAATTCTTGAGTATCTGAGTGGCAATTTCAGACGGTCAGTTGTCTGCCTTCCGAAATCATATCAAACCATCTGACCGTTTTTTTATGACAGCAGAAAAATTACCATCAAAAGCCATTGCTGTCCGGGACTCCGAGAATTCATCACACCAACAAATATTACATCTAAGTGAGTATTTCTACAACCCGAGTTGCAAAATTTCCATCTAATATGGCAACCGATCCAAGTTGAAAAGAAATGCTGGTACATTTAGCAATGCAAGGAGATTACCCGAGTTGCAAAATTTCCATCTAATATGGCAACCGATCCAAGTTGAAAAGAAATGCTGGTACATTTAGCAATGCAAGGAGATTATTAAATTTGTTATTTGCTAACAGAGATCCCGAGATTTATGACAAATAATTACCGAGACATCAGCGTTTTCTGTATTATGGCGGCTTTTGATGGTGAGAATTTTTGATTTTTCTCATGGCTTTGTTGTACCTACCTATATTGTACAGGAATTTATGCGACTGTAATAACCACACCCATTGTAAAACGGTAGGTCTCATATTTTTTCAAGTTGTAAATGAAATATTATAAGTAAATAAAGTTCAGAACAATATTTCTGATTTATATATAAGAAGTCTAGAATATTCTACATCCATGATTATAAACAACAAACTTTGGATCTTAAAGAGATTATAGAGATGGTTTGGACAGGTGGACCTTTTTCGCCAATTTCGTCCCGAGCTAAGAAATTAAAATAATACAGTCAAAGCAGACAAACCACCCAAAGCAAATTGATTTCCTTTTTTCAAATCTAAGTTCAGCCACTCACTATCAGGTAGACCTTACAGGTACGGCTAAAAAGGTCCGTCTGTCAGGCGTACCTGATACCTGATGAGCACACACACTATCGGGTAGACCTGATCAGGTATACTTGTCGTCAGGTCTACCTGATAGTGAGTGGCTGGTCTAAGCTCTTCATCAACTACTATACAACAACTGTGAATTCGGATTATTCTATCTTCATTAGTCCAGCCGCCCTCCCTCATAAACCATCTCCTAACTCCATCCCGATGCCAAGAGCTCTGACTAATCTCCTCTCTCCACAGTTCATGTCTAGGGCCCACCATGGAGTCCACTCAATATCAACTCAATAACTCAATGCCCTATCCGCTAACTCAATGCCCTATCCACTAACTCCACGCCTGTGATTAACTTCGTGCCGGATAGGGTCAAAGGTTGACCAATCTTATTCATTAGGACGAAACCTTTTCTTAGGTTCTCTAGGTTGGCAAAGGAATTTAGGTATCGGAATAATGGTGATCGTTTTTATTAGTTTATCATTCCAGTTTTTCTAATTTGTGAGGTTTCAACTAACTTTTTCATAAAAAATAATAGAAAGTAAAAAAATTCCCGTAGGTTAGGTAAAACTGTCAAAGGCCGGCCACTCACTATCAGGTAAACCTGACAGATACGCCTGAGCAGGTCCGCCTGTCAGGTCTACCTGATTTAGTTAGTGGTCGGCCTAATGAAGATTGGAAGACTACACCGGAGGTCTGAAACACGAGAACCCTTCAGGCTTTTCTGCCTCGCTTTTTTAGTGGGCCTTCAATCAACTCCTCGATTGGTCTCACAAGTTTGAATGCACCCTGAAATGGCCTGCAGCTTGTCCCTGTCTGTCCCGATACCAACCACGAGAAACGTTGACTAACTTCAGTAATCGGTCGGAAACTGGTACACTCAACGTGCCATCCTGCCCGGGGCGGATTTAATCCTGAACGGATGATGTTCGTTATCTTAACGGCTGGCCTTTTCCTATCCTGTCTTCCTTCTCTCTTCGATTTCGGGACGATTAGACCTTAGCAGTTACAGTTCCACCTATCAAACCTTGTTCCAGAGGTAGAGCTTTTGCAGATTGCAAAGTGTATTTAGGAACAGGCCCCTGGAAAGTCATTCCAAATCCATCCTTGATATCGGTAGATATTAGAAAAACCCTCAATCCCGTCTCCTCACACTCAAACAGAGGACAGCAGGACAGGGTACCACTCCCATACCATACAGAAGAGTTGAAATTAGAATTTCCCCCATATAAAATGTGCGAAAAATAAGTGAATTAATGAATAAAAACAGAGACAAACAAAAGCGTGAGAGGAAAAACGAACAGAGGAGGGAAAGAAGGACTGAAAAAGGAGAGAAAGGAAACAGAGGGGAAAGGGAGAAAGGGGAAGAGCAAAATAAAGTAAGAATCAAAATGAAAGGGAAGCGAGAAAATTGTGTGAAGTGAGGGGAAGGAATGGAGGTGTCGGGAAAAGAGGGGAAAAGGTAGGAGTGGGAGAGCGTCAAAGTAGGGGAACGGGGGGTGGAGGGGGGCAACAACATTAATTTTGAAAGCATAATAGAGTTGAAAATAAACAGTGTAAAAATTAGAATGGAAAGCAATTAACTAGAGTAATTAGTTATTTTAATTGAGTTTCCCGAGTACATTTTAAAACCCAAGTCAGTCTTCTCCTCCAGTTTTAACTCTTCCCCTAAGCCCTACAGTGTGACTGAGTGCCGTCACATCCAGAAGATTTTGGAGGTGGAAGATTTGGAGAAAGAAGATTGATGATTCCAGAGAAAAGTTTTGAAAACCCCCCTTAGGTCTGCCATTCCGCGGTGGGTTTTTTTTGAATTGCAGATTACATTGTTTTCTTTTTAGGTTAAATTTAGGTTGGCATTACCTGTGGACTTTCATTCCATGAGGAACGAGGGACTAGGGTTCGATTCCTGTCATATT
>NW_007377530.1:130325-152316 GCF_000475195.1 Diaphorina citri | reverse complement strand
CCTCTCCTCTCTCTCCCAAACAGAAGAGACAAAATGTAATACTAACTTACCGTTAGACTTATTTCCAATTATTTCTCTCTCATCTCTCTCTCTCTCTCTCTCTCTCTCTCTCTCTCTCTCTCCTCTCTCTCTCTCTCCCTGTCATTCTCTTCCATCTCTCAGTTTTTCCATTATTGGTAGGTTTTGTTCTGTCAGTAAACAGTATAAATACCATCCGTTTAGGATAGAAGATTGTGGTAAAAGCTGTAAAGGAACTTTAATTTACTGTGCTAAGCATACCTAAACAAATGCTTGTCATAAAGTCGTTCTCAACTTGATATATCTCGATAATTTTTGTGACTTGACTTGGTCTCGAAACACCAATCTCTATATCCGAAGTCCATTGCGTGAATTCTACAACAATGAGATTGGTTGCTGTACAAATGTAAGTACGAGTAAATATACTAAATCGTTTGATTTTGATTTTCAGTATTATTAGAGGAGAGACTTTTTTGGTGGGACGCATACGACCTCCAAGATATTATTTCTCCAAGAAAAGGTTCCAATAAAAGCTGATACCTATTACCTGCCGAGGCCGGGTATGCCTACACTACACAGGTAAGGCCCTGATGGTCTCAAGGACAGGTAAGGGGCCCTGATGGTCTCAAGGACAGGTAAGGCCCTGATGGTCTCAAGGACAGGTAAGGCCCTGATGGTCTCAAGGTCAACTTTTTGTATTATGCACGGACCAGGGGCGGACTTGCAGAACAAATCAGGGGAAAATCAACTCCAGGCATGGTCTTGGGGTGATTGCCTTTTAGATCTTTTGAAAGGAAATAAAAACAAGAGACCTTTTCTTGTGCTTCCCTTGTTATTGACTACTGTCATGAAGACAACATAACTCAAATTTGATTCAGCTTCAACCCATTTGGAAAAATATTCTCTGTACCTTTTCTCTTTTCAAAAGTGACTTGGAGGATCACCCAGTAACTCAAAAAACCTATAAGTAAGCAAATAATTATTAAATTTAATTCCCTTTCCTTGGCTTTTTTTTATCCACCCAACTTATTATAACTACACTTCACATGCGTTAATCTAAAAGTTGCCTCTCCCCCCACGGGTAGAAATTAGACTCGTAATTAATTACAAGTAACATTAATTTATTCCTTGCGAAATATACTGCATGCGCTGGAAGAACAGTGTGCTGAAAAGAAAGCTTTTTTATTATTATTATTTTGCTTCTTGCATTTTACAATTTTTTACAATTTCATGCCACTTGAAGATTAGAATCCCAAGATGAGTGGTGTGTGGTGATATTTTCAATAGGGGAAGCTATGAACCCATTCACAGTTTGCCGATCTGCTGGTGGTCTTACACCACATTGGTATTGGTATAAGTAGGGCCATCGGCTATAATAAAAAACCCTATCTCACTGCTACCTGATGGTTATATCTTTTCTAACTTTGATCTTTTGTCACTTGGGCTTACACCGCATTTTATGAACAAAAATTCTCGCTCTCAAGTCAGACTGAAACAAAATTTGGCCAATCAGATGTTTGGAATTGATGCTTCAGTGCAGCTCGAGTTACCATTTTCGGTAAGTAGGGAAAGGGGCTGAGAAATCTTATTGAAAGGAGGGAAACCGATGCCCCCCTAGCATCCCTAGTAGACACGACACTGTCCAGTATAAACATACGTATTAGTAAAGGCAATTATAATTTACCTGGGTAATCAGTACTGTGCAGGCACTTACCTACCTGAGTAGGTATGTTTAGGTACTCAAGATACATACATAGGTAGGTAACTAGGTTTCAAAGGAATATTGAATGAAAAAAGATGAAGAAGAGACAGGAAATATAGAGAAGAAGAAACAGAAGAAGGTAGGGGAGAAGGAAGAGACAAGAAGGGGGAGAGAGAGATTAGAAAAAGATAGTGAATATAGAAAAGAGATAGAAGACCAAGAAGAAAGGGGAATGAGGGATAGAGGAAAACTAATTACTTTATAGCAAAAACCAGAAAAAATGGAGGGGGGTTACAAGATTAAAATCCACACAGGATAAAAATTAGGGTACTAAAAAAAAATCTCTTTAATTCTGTTCCGCCTCTCCCGTGTACCGCAAAATTTCCCTTGTCCTCCCCTTTCGACCTCGTTCGCCTATCCTTAAAACCTCTATCTTCTCCTCTTCTTCGCCTTATCCATTTCTTCTCTTACCTCCTTTCTGTCCTTTCTCCTCCTCCTTCTCTCAGCTCATCCACCCCTTTCCCTTTCATCCTCTATCTCCAATCTCCTACCAACAACTTCTTCCTCTCCTTCCTTCCTATCAACCGCTATGTCCTTCACCCCTTAAAACCTTATCCTCTTTACAACTTTCCTCCACTTCTCCCTCTCCTCTTCCCATCAACTTCGTCCTCTTCTTTCTTGAACCACAAAGTTCTTTCGTTCAGCCTCTTTGTCCTCCACTCATTAAAAAGGAGAAGAAGAAGAAGAAGAAGAAGAAGAAGAAGAAGAAGAAGAAGAAGGAGGAGGAGGAGGAGAAAGGAAAGAGAGTATAATATTATGTATAAATAAAAAGAATTTAAATAAATATTAAAATTAACCTAACGAAGGTTTTTTCTTTTTTTCCTTTGATTAAAAAAAGAATGGTCGACAAGATGAGATGGTAAACAAGCCCTTAGTTAGTGCTACCCCCTTGCCCTTAGTTAGTGATCTCCCCTCCCTCTTGCCCTTAGTTAGTGATCTCCCCTCCCTCTTAGTTCTTCACCCTCCATCCCTCATTCCTTTGGTAACGAAGCTTTAAAGTTGTTTCGTGAAGAAGAGGGAGAAGAAGAAGAAAAGGAGGGGGGAAAGAGGGGAGGGGAGAGTGGGAGGAGAAAGTTCTCATTAAGAACGGAGGAAGGAGGCATTTAGTTGGCCTTTCTCTGGGCCCTTACAGAGCGTGAAGGGCCCCTACAGTGCGTAAAGGACCCCTAAACCCAACGAGGCCCACCAAATTTCCTTCATGGGTTTGAACAATTTTGGCAAATTTTCGAAAAGCAGGAGGAACGAAATGGTTGGATAGTATTATAGAGAGGCATTGCGAGAAATCAAGTGAATAACCATCGAGTTAAAACTCACTTTCGAGGTTACAGTGCGTAAAGGACCCCTAAACCCAACGAGGCCCACCAAATTTCCTTCATGGGTTTGAACAATTTTGGCAAATTTTCGAAAAGCCGGAGGAACGAAATGGTTGGAGAGTATTATAGAGAGGCATTGCGAGAAATCAAGTGAATAACCACCGAGTTAAAACTTAAAACTCACTTCTTTCGTTAAGTAACGCCGTTCATTACCATCTCGGGCGTTATCAATCATTCCCCTGGCGTTTAATTCGTTCGCCATCTCCACGTCCAGCTATAAATACACCCGAATGGTACTAAATTCTACCCGTTAATACCGTTATTTCAGAGAGAGAGAGAGAGAGAGAGAGAGAGAGAGAGAGAAAGACAGAGAGAGAGAGAGAGAGAGAGAGCGAGTGAGCGAAGAAACAGTGAAACCCCGTGTTTCTTCTGTTTTTCTCGGAGTCGCTCATTTTTCCGGAAAAAAATTCCTTCCCTCTCTCGCGCGACTGACACAAATTCTTTCCTCCTTTTATTCTTTGCATGCTGCACTTTTTTGAACAAGGGGCATTACCCCCCCCCCCCCTTCTCTCGCTCAATCTTCACAAATCTCTTGATTAGGTGTGATGCACCACCCGTCTTGCCCCGTCTTCATGAAGTTCAACTCAGTGGTGCCAAAACACAGTCCATTTTAGGTCCTCAAAGCATACGTAGCGAACAGTCCATTTCTTGGTCATCAAATCACAGTCTACGTAGGTATTTTCCTTTCGGAAAAGGAACCGGTTCCCTTTTGGAAACTGAAATGGCGCCTGTATTAAGGAGCGCTGTAGCGCTCCGCCCCGCCAAGTCAAGAAAGTTTGACCGCGCTACTAGAGATATTATACGCAACAGGGATTAAATTATAGGAAATCCAAGATGGCGCGTCATCAGAATCGGTGCCGTTTTCGAAAGTTTCCCGAAAGAAAAGTGCATAACTTCTTGGTTTATCTTTTTAGTACCACAAGCTAAATCGTTTAAAAGTAAAGGATTGAAGATTTTACCTGTATACGTAATGGATTTTAGTTTTAGATCCCTATTAAGAACTCCACCGAATAATGCCTTAATAGGGGAAATGTGAAGGAGGAAGCTGCTTTTATGAACCCAGCCGCTCATCATGATTGCTTCTATAGACTATACATTTTAAAAAGTTCAGTTGTCCACAACAATTATGTGAGTTCAGGAAATTTCTCAGGTCATCCAAAGGGGCAATTGCTCGAGCATCATGAGCAGTTGAACTTGTTGCCCTCTGGAAAGATGTTAGCAGTTGGAAGAAGTCTATTATTATTAGAGTTAGACCAATGACAGGGTGACCAGCAAGTTCTGAGTCCTCTAGAAAACGAGGATCTGGACAATCCTTTGTGGAATATCCCTTGGGGAAAATCCCCATTTTAGGCTTGACACACAACGTTTTGAAGATATATTATGTTCTCAGTAAAGGGAACAGTGAACTTTTGTTCGAATTTCAGCGCAGTTTGTCAAAGATACACATGACACCTCCAAATTTGAACTTTTTCCCTCTTTTAATAAGAAATTTAGTTTAAAAAGTAAAAATTTGTATGACAAAACCTTAGAATTTTTTTGACATGACGTCTTTTCAACCCAAAAAAAAAAAAATTCCAAGATTGGGAATTATTAGAAGATTTGGAAGCTAGCTTTATCTGTATTTTGAATAACCCAACTTACAAAAGAAAAAATACCGTCATCAACAACCGAAACTTTGCACACAGTCAGTTCAGGTGTAAAAACACCAAGTACTCCGTTGCATTAGACCTAAGTGAGAATGTGTGTAGGTATGTGTGTGTGTAAAGTTACAATTTGACACCGTGTGTGTATGAAGTGGTGATGGGGTGACCAGAGTATTAGGAGGAGGCTAAGTGATGTTTTGTGTTAGTCCCTATTATCCATTATGGAGTGATTTTCTCAGCCGGTGCCTTTCAATACGAAGGGACATATTTCTGGCTCCTTTATATATTTTTTTTTTCCTAAAAAAGTACGATTGTATGAAAAAAAGGTTTGATTTGGAAAGATGAAATTGGTAGTTTGACATATCCACTCGTTTTGTAAGTAAAGTTTTAGTACCTACCTATGTAGAAAGTACATATCTATTGCCAATTATTCCCTATCTCTCTTATCATTGTTCGAGCCCCCTGTACTCTGTGTGTTTAATATTGTTATTAGTGTGCTTTTATTTCCTTGCTTCCTCCAAACCGAGAAGTGCCTTTGCCAGTCACTTGAGTCAATTCTCAAGAAGTAGATTCGTATAAGCCTAACCCAACTTTTAGGGCTCTCAAGAAGTAACAATCAAAGTAATTTCTCAAGAAATGTTAGTGATGGCAGAGTCATTGTTGTTGCAGGCGTCGGATATTTTAAAGAAAGACAACAATAAAGAGGGATTTTTTTAAAAATATCATTTAATTTTTAATTGCAAAGCATGGTGCTATTAGTGTACCATCAACATCAAACCAAGTTGGTGCGGTTGATCCAAAATCAGAAGAAGCATTGTCCACTTACACCTCTTCTCTGATTCCTTCGTAACACAAGTCGTCAAAATGGGAGAAACCAAGAAAGCGGTGTGCTATTCCAAGAGGTTATCACGAGAACGAAACTTACCAACACAATAGCGGTTAATAATAAGTAAAGTGGAACAATTTGGTTGACATTGTGAAGAGCTAGAGGGAAGGGAAAAGAGATGAAGAAAGAGAGGAGGGAGACGGAGCGGAGAAACTGAAATGGACACGGGGAAGACCAAGTTTCTTCGGGATTTGGTTCCTAGAAGTTCGGATCCCTGGACAATTCAAAGGGATTTGACCTGACAGGTCCTACAATAGGACTTTCAAAGAAGAGAAGAGGACCTTCGAAATTTTCCTTTGTAATCTAAAGTCCTTTCATGCTTTGTAATATGAAGATTTCATTTCATGACCTTCCCCACCTAAGGCCGGTCATCTAATGACGGTTTACTGAAGAGGTTTACCTGCGAAGGCAAACCTTAACGCAGATGGCCAGACCAAGCTCAGGGTCCTCTGTAGGCTTGCCATTTACTTTAAAGATCTTCATTTACAAGTAAATACAAGAGATTTCATATGTTTCAATCTTTCAATACAACGTTCATGTCCCAGCTCTATTTATCAGAAGCCTGTAGCACATGGATTAGAGCCGATAAAAACCCATCGGTACAATTACGAATGGGTAATATTAAAAAATCTATGAAGATCGATCATCATTATGAACTTAACGCGACATGGATATGAAAGGCGAAACAATTTTAATGAAGATGATGATAGCTCGAGGCATGAAATTGAGAACATGAGAGAAGAATACGTCGCATAGATAGATGAGACTGTAACAGGTCCTACAATAGGACTTTCAAAGAAGAGAAGAGGACCTTCGAAATTTTCCTTTGTAATCTAAAGACCTTTCATGCTTTGTAATATGAAGATTTCATTTCATGACCTTCCCCACCTAAGGCCGGTCATCTAAATAATGACGGTTTACTGAAGAGGTTTACCTGCGAAGGCAAAACTTAACGCAGATGGCCAGACCAAGTCTCAGGTTTATCTGTAGGCTTGTCATTTACTTTAAAGATCTTCATTTACAAGTAAATACAAGAGATTTCACATGTTTCAATCTTTCAATACAACGTTCATGTCCCAGCTCTATTTATCAGAAGCCTTGTAGCACATGGATTAGAGCCGATAAAAACCCACCGGTACAATTACGAATGGGTAATATTAAAAAATCTATGAAGATCGATCATCATTATGAACTCAACATGGATATGAAAGGCGAAACAATTTTAATGAAGATGATGATAGCTCGAGGCATGAAATTGAGAACATGAGAGAAGAATACGTCGCATAGATAGATAAGACTGCTCTGAAAGTACAGAAGGAAGCAAATGGAAAGAAAAAGAAGGTAAAGAACAAGAAGGGGATGAATAACAGAAGAACGGGTAGCATGAGAAGGTATAAGAAGAAGAGACAAGAAAGAAATTGAGAAGAAGAAAGAGAAGAAGGTGGGGAGGAAAGAATTAAGAGGGACTACGCATTATGATGAATTGATGACAAATTGAAAGAAATATTACAGAGAGACAGCAGAAAGGGGATTGACATTAGAAAACAAAAAGACAGAAAATAATGAAGTAGAAAAACACATAAATTAAGAAGTAAATGCAAAGGAGAAAGAGCAATAAAAGTAAAAAAAAGTGCCATGTGTGAGATGGTTTGATGAAAAATTAGACCTGATATTAGTAAGAGAGATAGAAGAAGTTGAAGAGGAAAAGAAAACAAAGAAGTGAAAGACAACAAAAATAAAGTCAAGAGAAGAAATATCATTTCAAACATAAATACCAGTAATTATTATGAAAAATTAGACCTAATGAGTATTGTTATAAGGAGATAATTAGAAGATGTGGCAAGAGAGAAGAGAGATTCAAGAGAATGGGGCACATGCTTATGGAAGAGAAAATTTATCACCGAAAAAGTAAAATTTCTGGAAAATTTCTGAAATTATAACAGAAAAGGAAGGAGGTTTATTTAATTAGGACAATTTTTCATCACCAATAATCAGCATGTTTTTCATTTTCGTAAGTATTCTAAGTACATCTGGAAAAAGTCAAGAGTTTTCCAGGTGTGCCAGAGAGAGAGAGGGAGAGAGAGAGACTAGAAAGAGAAAAACCAGGAGTTTTACTTTGATAAAAATATGGATTGTGTTATAAAATTATGTATAAGTTGTAGGTATCTACTTTAGGAATTTTATGATGGAAATTCCCTTAACAACTTAACACTATGAGTACGGTCCTAAAATGACTAAAATTACCAAATTTCGAGTATTTTTACTTATACTCGTATACATGTTAGGTACTATTTTTGTACTATGAATGCTCTTTACTTCTGGAATGATCAACCACCCTGTATTTTTTTTCAAGCACCTCTATTCACAACTTAATTAACTTATCCTTACAATTTTAATATTATTAATTCTGTGCTCAACTTTTTGTATTATGCACGGACCAGGGGCGGACTTGCAGAACAAATCAGGGGAAAATCAACTCCAGGCATGGTCTTGGGGTGATTCCCTTTTAGATCTTTTGAAAGAAAATAAAAACAAGAGACCTTTTCTTGTGCTTCCCTTGTTATTGACTGTCATGAAGACAACATAACTCAAATTTGATTCAGCTTCAACCCATTTGGAAAAATATTCTCTGTACCTTTTCTCTTTTCAAAAGTGACTTGGATCACCCAGTAACTCAAAAAACCTATAAGTAAGCAAATAATTATTAAATTTAATTCCCTTTCCTTGGCTTTTTTTTATCCACCCAACTTATTATAACTACACTTCACATGCGCTAATCTAAAAGTTGCCTCACCCCCCACGGGTAGAAATTAGACTCGTTATTAATTACAAGTAACATTAATTTATTCCTTGCGAAATATACTGCATGCGCTGAAAGAACAGTGTGCTGAAAAGAAAGCTTTTTTATTATTTTGCTTCTTGCATTTTACAATTTTTTTACAATTTCATGCCACTTGAAGATTAGAATCCCAAGATGAGTGGTGTGTGGTGACATTTTCAATAGGGGAAGCTATGAACCCATTCCCTGTTTTCCGATCTGCTGGTAGTCATAAGGTGTGTCCACTGTCCAAACATAGTCAACCCGCCACTGATCGACATCGACTGAACCGTCCACACTGCCTCGATAACATAGATTCACCCGTGAATCGACGGCCGGTCGACTATGTTTGGACACACCTTTACGCAAAAAGTAAGACTGAAACAAATTTTGGCCAGTCAGATATGTATTCATAGAATACATATTTTTGTATGTATTCTATGAATGGGGGTACATCCCAACAAAAATAGACAGGACAATTTATTTTTATTAAAGTTAAAATAGGAAAGTGGAAAAAAGGAAATTGCTTATTTTTTGTACTACCTATTATTGTTTGCTTTATGTTTGTTCTGTCTTATTCAAAAATAAAGTTCATTATCATTTTGAAAAAAAAAAAAAAAAAAAAAAAAAATTTTGGGGTTAATTTTTTCGGTAAATGGTAAGTAGGGAGATGGTCTTGACGAAATCGCAGAAAGGAAGGAAACTGTACACCCCTAGCATCCCTGGTACACACGACACTGCCCAGTATAAACATACGTATTAGTAAAGGCAATTATAATTTGCCTGGGTAATTAGTTAAGTCTAGAGCACTCAGATGTGCTTAAGTGCAGGTACTTGGGATTTCTGGACTGGTAATGGTCTCAATTGACCCGGGGCTAGGAATTATGAATATGAGATGAATTAGGACAGAAGAGATTGGTTACCTGGAGGCCTCTGAAATCGTGTAGCCAATGAAAGTTTGATCTGATTTTGCATGGATGTGTTTTTGACCAAGACCTGGGACTGTCTCTGAAGGTTTGCCATTGATCTAGAAGAAAATACTTATACCTAGCACCTACCTGTTGAATGTAGATAAGTGGTGAGATAATTTGCAGAAAGCTTTTTTCTAAATCTACGGTCTACAGTTTTGGTATTGCCAATCATTTTACTATGATGCGATTCCTTTTTGAGACATTTCTGACCAAACTTAGAAAAATATTGATTTCCACAATTCTTCAGCCAAATGAATCAAGAGCCTATTCTTCCATACCTACAGTCACCGACCCTATTATCTGCAAAACAATCCTGTTCTTTCAGAGGTAGAGCTTTTGCAGATTGCAAAGTGTATTTAGGAACAGGCCCCTGGAAAGTCATTCCAAATCCATCCTTGATATCGGTATTAGAAAAACCCTCAATCCCGTCTCCTCGCACCCAAACAGTATAGGGAAGGAAGAGGACAGGGTACCACTCCCATACAACACAGAAGAGTTGAAATTAGAATTTCCCCCATATAAAATGTGCGAAAAATAAGTGAATTAATGAATAAAAACAGAGACAAACAAAAGCGTGAGAGGAAAAACGAACAGAGGAGGGAAAGAAGGACTGAAAAAGGAGAGAAAGGAAACAGAGGGGAAAGGGAGAAAGGGGAAGAGCAAAATAAAGTAAGAATCAAAATGAAAGGGAAGCGAGAAAATTGTGTGAAGTGAGGGGAAGGAATGGAGGTGTCGGGAAAAGAGGGGAAAAGGTAGGAGTGGGAGAGCGTCAAAGTAGGGGAACGGGGGGTGGAGGGGGGCAACAACATTAATTTTGAAAGCATAATAGAGTTGAAAATAAACAGTGTAAAAATTAGAATGGAAAGCAATTAACTAGAGTAATTAGTTATTTTAATTGAGTTTCCCGAGTACATTTTAAAACCCAAGTCAGTCTTCTCCTCCAGTTTTAACTCTTCCCCTAAGCCCTACAGTGTGACTGAGTGCCGTCACATCCAGAAGATTTTGGAGGTGGAAGATTTGGAGAAGGAAGATTGATGATTCCAGAGAAAAGTTTTGAAAACCCCCCTTAGGTCTGCCATTTCGCGGTGGGTTTTTTGAATTGCAGATTACACTGTTTTTTTTTTTTTTTTTTTTTTTTTAGGTTAAATTTATGTTGGCATTACCTGTGGACTTTCGTTCCATGAGGAACGAGGGACTAGGGTTCGATTCCTGTCATATTATTATTATTTATGAACTTTCAATGCAACGCCTCCTCCAAATGGTAAATGAGTTCTCAACATCTTTGGTTCTTTGTGTGGCGATTTCCCTGTTTATACCCGGGTCCACAAGTCCACAATCAGTTTTATCCTCTAGAAAAAAGAAGTTCTCTGTGATTCACATTGGAAATTTTCAGATTACACACCGGTGTGGCTCAAAGCATGTGTGACTCAACTTCCGGGTACACCCTGTATAGAAGAGTTGAAATTAGAATTTCCCCCATATAAAATGTGCGAAAAATAAGTGAATTAATGAATAAAAACAGAGACAAACAAAAGCGTGGAGGGAAAAGGAACAGAGGAGGGAAAGAAGGACTGAAAAAAGGGGAGAAAGGAAACAGAGGGGAAAGGGAGAAAGGGGAAGAGCAAAATAAAGTAAGAATCAAAATGAAAGGGAAGCGAGAAAATTGTGTGAAGTGAGGGGAAGGAATGGAGGTGTCGGGAAAAGAGGGGAAAAGGTAGGAGTGGGAGAGCGTTAAAGTAGGGGAAAGATCGGGGAGTGGAGGGGGGCAACAACATTAATTTTGAAAGCATAATAGAGTTGAAAATAAACAGTGTAAAAATTAGAATGGAAAGCAATTAACTAGAGTAATTAGTTATTTTAATTGAGTTTCCCGAGTACATTTTAAAACCCAAGTCAGTCTTCTCCTCCAGTTTTAACTCTTCCCCTAAGCCCTACAGTGTGACTGAGTGCCGTCACATCCAGAAGATTTTGGAGGTGGAAGATTTGGAGAAAGAAGATTGATGATTCCAGAGAAAAGTTTTGAAAACCCCCCTTAGGTCTGCCATTCCGCGGTGGGTTTTTTTTGAATTGCAGATTACATTGTTTTCTTTTTAGGTTAAATTTAGGTTGGCATTACCTGTGGACTTTCATTCCATGAGGAACGAGGGACTAGGGTTCGATTCCTGTCATATTGTAGTTATTTTTATGAGCTTTCAATGCAACGCCTCCTCCAAATGGTAAATGAGTTCTCAACATCTTTGGTTCTTTGTGTGGCGATTTCCCTGTTTATACCCGGGTCCACAAGTCCACAATCAGTTTTATTCTCTAGAAAAGAACTTCTCTGTGATTCACATTGGAAATTTTCAGATTACACACCGGTGTGGCTCAAAGCATGTGTGACTCAACTTCCGGGTTCACCCTGTAAGGACGTGTTCCGAGTCTCAACTAATCAAAGTTTAAATTGCTTCGAATCATTTTCAATTAAAGGAGCTTTGTTTTTTGTTAATAGCTTTTTGATAATTTATGTAATCATTTCTCTTTTTGTGCAACCTGTTTGGACACCATGTTCTTTGCTTGTGTCAAGTTTGAGCATCAGTATTATTTACTTGTGTGAAACTAGGAGATATATTTACATATTTGAATTTGAGGTATGTATTCTGTAGCATTCTGCATTATACATAATACATAGGTAGAGGCTATTTCTCTTTCATGTTCTCTCTACCAGTTCCCCCTCTTTGGACTCTTTGGTGACGTGAGGGCTCGGGTTCGATTCCCGGAAAATGTGTACAAAATTTTTCATCCCGCTGAGGTTTCTTCATCTTCATACTCGAAAGTGGTAAGATTTTGAAACTTTTTAGGCTGTTTCATTTGATTGGGACAGCTAATTACAGTAATTTCTTATACCTACTGCCAATTTCTGGAATAGGACTTAAGAGGCCCTTTACCCCAGCAGTAGGCTACTACTATTATTTACCGATAATTACTGTGGTTGATTTCTCAAACAATTTTGAGGATGAAATTAGGCGTCTTGATAACTACACCACCGAGGGAGGTAATGATGGCCGAATCAGCAAAAACTTACCTAGCTCTCTCGGAAGGTTTCTTCTTCTTCATACTCGAAAGTGGTAAGATTTTGAAACTTTTTAGGCTGTTTCATTTGATGGGGACAGCTAATTACAGTAATATCTTATACCTACTGCCAATTTCTGGAATAGGACTTAAGAGGCCCTTTACCCCAGCAGTAGGCTATACTACTATTATTTACCGATAATTACTGTGGTCGATTTCTCAAACAATTTTGAGGATGAAATTAGGCGTCTTGATAACTACACCACCGAGGGAGGTAATGACCGCAGAATCAGCAAAAACTTACCTAGCTCTCAAAGTTTTTAATCTCCTTCAATTTTAATGAGAGGCGTAGAGAGAAGAACCAGACCCCTCCCCCTCTCTACCCTTCTCTCCCTCTCTTCCCTTTCTCTCCCCCACTGGGTGTGAACATTGGCGGTTATGAGCGGGCAGAGCGAGTCGTGCTGGGAATAATAGGTTATGGTTATGCCATATTTTGGCTCTTTGAGAAAACGAGTTTTTCAATGGGTTCTTTCTTCTTTCAATCGGTTTGTTTTTCGATTTATCAACATTACTATCCGACAAGAAATCGGATTGTACCTATTTATCGACAGTTGAAATTGGCCTTCATTAAGGATTAAGGAGGCAGACGGTAGATTAAGAGCACAACAATAATAAAAGAGAATGAAAAGCACCGCACTTGAAGTAATGTCTTCGTTTATTAAAAGGTTTGCAGCTTCAAAAAAAAAAAAAAAAAAAAAAAAAAAAAAAGAGATCTACATACCTACCTACTAATATCAATCTTTGCTTTTGTTAGATAAGTGATTTTCTATTTCTAATCCAATATGTTCGATTCCTTTAGTGAGTTTAGTGGGATCTAGGATCTTTTATTAATGATTGACGAAAGAAATTCGGTATCCTATAGCCTTAACAAGCATCTACTTCTAATATGGTATGTTCAGATATTGACAAGGCATTTATTTGTGTATAACTACGAATATTTTCAGTTTCACTTCTAGCATCAAAGGTCTGTGCTTTATGAGGATCTACTAATGTCAATTTTTGATCTTGTCAGTCAATTGATCAAATAATCCAGTTTCTTGTTTGATCATGTGGGATGTTTTATTTTTCTAAACTGATAAGGAAAATCGGCATATGCTAATGTACAGTAAAAAGGCATTTATATTTACATCATAGGTACTACCTAGTTTCAAATCTTGACATTTGGAGTATTTTGAGTTTCACTTCTGACATCCGACATTCGTCAGGATTTTTTCTTCACTCCTTTTTCTACTTTTATTGTGCTTTCGGATTCTGGCGTTAGTTCTTTCAGTAATTGAGCCATGTTGTCGGCTATACCGTCGCTTACGATGATTAATACGGCCTTTTTTATTGCTCAGGAAATGCGAGAGGCTAAGCATACCTAAACAAATGCTTGTCATAAAGTCGTTCTCAACTTGATATATCTCGATAATTTTTGTGACTTGACTTGGTCTCGAACCACCAATTTCTATATCCGAAGTCCATTGCGTGAATTCTACATGAATGAGGTTGGTTGCTGTACCAATGTAAGTACGAGTAAATATACCAAATCGTTTGATTTTGATTTTCAGTATTATTAGAGGAGAGACTTTTTTGGTGGGAGGCATACGACCTCCAAGATATTATTTCTCCAAGAAAAGGTTCCAATAAAAGCTGATACCTATTACCTACCAAGGCCGGGTATGCCTACGCTACACAGGTAAGGCCCTGATGGTCTCAAGGACTAGGTATTATTGAATTACTTTTCCAAATCAATTTCGCCATTTGCAACTTTGCAGAGGAGAAGAGAGGGGAGGGAGAAAGAAATTGAAAAAAACAAGAAAATGCTATCGAGTGCCATAAAAATGAATACAATTGCTAGGAAATAATTGAAAAATCTTTCCAGTGCCGAATTGAGAAAGTGGGGTTTATAAGTGTATTCGGTAGCTATATGAGGAAGAGAAGGAGGAGGTTGGGGGCCAAAATGGAGAAAGTAGGTATTACTTAATGTATACGTACATACCTACAAACTAACCCACTTTTGGGTATAGGAGTATGACGTTATTATCTTCTTCCTTTCTATTTCCCTTTCTTCCAATTCTTCGATCTTTCTTTCCCCCTCCCCTTTTTTCTACATTTCTGTCTTCACAGCTGAATTTTTAGATCTAAAATGTCCTGACACACAAAGCTCATCAAGGGGGTTTAAATCTGATTAGTTTGGTCTCAAGGACAGGTAAGGCCCTGATGGTCTCAAGGACAGGTAAGGCCCTGATGGTCTCAAGGACAGGTAAGGCCCTGATGGTCTCAAGGACAGGTAAGGCCCTGATGGTCTCAAGGACTAGGTATTATTGAATTACTTTTCCAAATCAATTTCGCCATTTGCAACTTTGCAGAGGAGAAGGGAGAGGCGAGGGGAGGGGGAGAAAGAAATTGAAAAAACAAGAAAATGCTATCGAGTGCCATAAAAATGAATACAATTGCTAGGAAATAATTGAAAAATCTTTCCAGTGCCGAACTGAGAAAGTGGGGGTTTATAAGTGTATTCCGTACTTCTGTAAGGAGAAGGAGGAGGGAGGGGAGGGGGGGGGAGCAAGTAGGTACCTTTTGTATATGTGCACTAGCCTATAACCACCGCCATAAAAATATGAACCTGTGTACAAAATTTCAAGCTTCTACGACTTACCGTTTAGACGCCAACCTCTTACAGACAAACAAACAAACAAACAAACAGAAAACCGCACTTATTAATAAAATAACTACAATCTAACCCACTTTTGGGTATAGGAGTATGACGTTATTATCTTCTTCCTTTCTATTTCCCTTTCTTCCAATTCTTCTATCTTTCTTTCCCCCTCCCCTTTTTTCTACATTTCTGTCTTCACAGCTGAATTTTTGGATCTAAAATGTCCTGACACACAAAGCTCATCAAGGGGGTTTAAATCTGATTAGTCTGACCCCATTCTTTTTAAAAGTTATTCAATTTCAGCGTTTAATATTCCTGGAGGCCTTAACCCCCAACACTCCACAACCAACCGACACTGGTACTCGTCATACCATTGGCTTTTCCTCTACTTCTTCGTTTTTTTTCGATAAACACAAATTACAAAAATTGTCATTGTTATTTATAAAAACGACAAGAAACAAACGATCTTTTTTTTTTTTTTTTTTTTTTCAAAGTTAATTTTCGAAATGGCCCATTTGTTTTTGAGGGGGACGGAAATTGGGGGGGGGGGAAAAAAGGGGGGGGGGGGGGTCAGTGATTTTTGTTTCGCTACTGTTGAATGAGATGGAGAAGGAGGGGGGAGGGGGGTTGTCTCACAAATATAGAACTAATCCATTATGCAGGCACTTACCTGCCTAAGTAGGTATGTTTAGGTACTCAAGATACATACATAAGTAGGTAAGTAGGTTTCAAAGGAATTTATTGAATAAAAAAAGAAAAAGAAGAGACAGGAAATATAGAGAAGAAGAAACAGAAGAAGGTAGAGGGCAGAACGAAGAGACAGGAAGGGGGAGAGAGAGAGAGATTAGAAAAAGATAGTGAATATAGAAAAGAGATAGAAGACCAAGAAGAAAGGAGAATGAGGGATAGAGGAAAACTAATTACTTTATAGCAAAAACCAGAAAAAATGGAGGGGGGTTACAAGATTAAAATCCACACAGGATAAAAATTAGGGTACTAAAAAAAAAATCTCTTTAATTCTGTTCCGCCTCTCCCGTGTTCCGCAAAATTTCCCTTGTCCTCCCCTTTCGACCTCTTTCGCCTATCCTTAAAACCTCTATCTTCTCCTCTTCTTCGCCTCATCCATTTCTTCTCTTACCCCCTTTCTGTCCTTTCTCCTCCTCCTTCTCTCAACTCATACACCCCTTTCCCTTTCATCCTCTATCCCCAAACTCCTACCAACAACTTCTTCCTCTCCTTCCTTCCTTCCTTCCAACCGCTATGTCCTTCACCCCTTAAAACCTTATCCTCTTTACAACTTCCCTCTGCTTCTCCCTCTCCTCTTCCCATCAACTTCATCCTCTTCTTTCTTGAACCACAAAGTTCTTTCTTTCAGCCTCTTTGTCCTCCACTCATTAAAAAGAAGAAGAAGAAGAAGGAGGAGCAGGAGGAGGAGGAGGAGGAGGAGGAGCAGGAGGAGGAGGAGCAGGAGGAGGAGGAGGAGGAGGAGAAAGCAAAGAGAGTATAATATTATGTATAAATAAAAAGAATTTAAATAAATATTAAAATTAACCTAACGAAGGTTTTTTCTTCTTTCCTTTGATTAAAAAAAGAATGGTCGACAAGATGAGATGGTAAACAAGCCCTTAGTTAGTGCTACCCCCTTGCCCTTAGTTAGTGATCTCCCCTCCCTCTTAGTTCTTCACCCTCCATCCCTCATTCCTTTGGTAACGAAGCTTTAAAGTTGTTTCGTGAAGAAGAGGGAGAAGAAGAAGAAAAGGAGGGGGGAAAGAGGGGAGGGGAGAGTGGGAGGAGAAAGTTCTCATTAAGAACGGAGGAAGGAGGCATTTAGTTGGCCTTTCTCTGGGCCCTTACAGAGCGTGAAGGGCCCCTACAGTGCGTAAAGGACCCCTAAACCCAACGAGGCCCACCAAATTTCCTTCATGGGTTTGAACAATTTTGGCAAATTTTCGAAAAGCAGGAGGAACGAAATGGTTGGATAGTATTATAGAGAGGCATTGCGAGAAATCAAGTGAATAACCACCGAGTTAAAACTCACTTTCGAGTTAAAACTTGAAACTCACTTCTTTCGTTAAGTAACGCCGTTCATTAACATCTCGGGCGTTATCAATCATTCCCCTGGCGTTTAATTCGTTCGCCATCTCCACGTCCGGCTATAAATACACCCGAATGGTACTAAATTCTACCCGTTAATACCGTTATTTCAGCGAGAGAGAGAGAGATAGAGAAAGAAAGAAAGAGGGGGGAGAGAGAGAGAGAGAGAGCGAGCAAAGAAACAGTGAAACCCCGTGTTTCTTCTGTTTTTTCTCGGAGTCGCTCATTTTTCCGGAAAAAATTCCTTCCCTCTCTCGCGCGACTGACACAAATTCTTTCCTCCTTTTATTCTATGGCGAGCAAGTTTTAAATTTTATTATTTTTAATTAATTTAAACCCGGGCAAGACGAGGCGGAGACGGAGCAAAAGGGAAGAATAATAAATTATTTTATTGTCTGAAATCTCCCCTCCATCTTTCCTTCCCACCCCCCCATTTCTCCTCTCTCTCCTTCTCCTCTTTTCCTTCAGATCTTGGATACCTCAGGTCCCCGACTCTTGTAATTACTTGGAGTTTGCATTTCAAAGTTTTTAATCTCCTTCAATTTTAATGAGAGGCGTAGAGAGAAGAACCAGACCCCTCCCCCTCTCTACCCTTCTCTCCCTCTCTCCCTTCTCTCCACCACTGGGTGTGAACATTGGCGGTTATGAGCGGGCAGAGCGAGTAGCGAGTAGTGCTGGGAATAATGGGTTATGCCATATTTTGGCTCTTTGAGAAAACGATGAGTTTTTCAATGGGTTCTTTTCAATCGTTTTGTTTTTCGATTTATCAACATTACTATCCGACCAAGAAATCGGATTGTACCAATTTATTGACAGTTGAAATTGGCCTTCATTAATTGCAAATCCAGACTACAGATCTATAAGGTCTGCAGCTTCACCAAAAAAAGATATAAATACCTACCTACTAATATCAATGTTTGCTTTTGATAGATAAGTGATTTTCTATTTCTAATCCAATATGTTCGAAACCCCGACACTAGCGCTGAGGGTTCGACGAGTTCTTTTGGAACTTAACCGATCCGGGATTGCGAGTTGTTTAGAACCGGCCATCCGTGGGATCTAGGATCTTTTATTAATGATTGACGAAAGAAATTCGGTATCTTATAGCGGTATACGGTATCTTATTCGGTATCTTATCAAGCATCTACTTCTAATATGTCATGTTCAGATATTAACAAGGCATTTATTTGTGTTTAACTACGAATATTTTCAGTTTCACTTCTAGCATGAAACATTCGTCAGGATTTTTTCTTCACTCCTTTTTCTCTACTTTTATTGTGCTTTCGGATTCTGGCGTTAGTTCCTTCAGTAATTGAGCCATGTTGTCGGCTATACCGTCGCTTACGATGATTAATACGGCCTTTTTTTATTGCTCAGGAAATGCGAGAACCAAAGTTAATCGCTATGCAATAATTGTCACTGGGTTAATATCACTTGTCACTACTGTCACCAGCTTTGCAAAGCTTTTAGTAGCGCATTCCTTTGCTTGTGTGTAGTTTGGTCATCTGATTTCTTTGCTTGTGATGTCAAATTCGAGCACGAAATTCCTTTGATTGTGCAACCTGTTTGGACACCATGTTCTTTGCTTGTGTCAAGTTTGAGCATCAGTATTATTTACTTGTGTGAAACTAGGAGATATATCTACATATTTGAATTTGAGGTATGTATAGGGTGACCATAATTTTTTTGGCCCAAAGCGGGACGCAGTCTTTTTTGGACGAAGGGGGGGGGGTGAGGTACTTAGGTGGGTATAAAATATGTTTTTAAACCCACTTAACTTGGTAGGTATAAACATAAATACATAATATTTTGATACATAATATTGTACAATATTGGAATCGTAAAATGGATTTTTTCCCGAGCTCATTGCTCTCAATTGCTTTCACTGATATTATTAGGTTCGGACCAGCTAAAGCGGGACAATATCGGGACTTTGGGCGAAAGCGGGACATTTTAGCGTCCCCAGAGGAGTTCTCGGGACAGCGGGACCAGAGGCTCCAAAGCGGGACTGTCCCGCCGAAAGCGGGACGTATGGTCAGCCTAGGTATGTACCTATTCTGTAGCATTCTGCATTATACATAATAAATAGGTAGAGGCCGAAGTCAACAAGAGTGTCCTTATAAAGGTATACCGAAGGTACTTCACATCTTGGTGCCCTATAAAATGATAAAACAATATTATTTTTCACACTGTCCGCTCAATATTAGAGGTGTTATGTTGAAAAAAAAAGAGGTAAAACAAATATTTACTGTTATAGGGGCAAGGGGTAATATTGGCAACATGAAATTAAAGATTATTATTACTTTTTTAGACATGACGCGATTCTACTTATTTTTGCTCACAGAACTTCAGTAAATGAAATAATTTCAAGTTTGCAAGTGTACCCAAAGTAGAATAATGAGTAAAAGGGTTGGTATTCCAAAACCAATGTACTTCAGTAAATGAAATAATTTCAAGTTTGCAAGTGTACCCAAAGTAGATTAATGAGTAAAAGGGTTGGTACTCTAAAACCAATGTAGGTACCTACCAATGGGTATAGTAAGTACTGGGTACATTCCCCATTCTGACGGGATAGTAGCAATTTCAACAAACAAAAAAAAGTAGCTTTTTTAGAAAGAGAACTCACAAAACCTGGCAACATAGAGTAATAATCTGGTGTGAACATCACACGGCTCTTCTTATCCTAATGCTTATTTGAGTGATCTTCTACAGCAGGGATTTCCAACTTCCATGTGTACACATGGGACCAGGCCCGTATTCAGGATTTTCTTGAGGGGATGGGGGGTGGATACTCCATTTTCGGAGTCCACCCCATAATAAAAGAGCAAAAATCAAATGCCAATCCATGAAGAGCATGGATGATGGAAATTAGTACCCTACACGCCTTACACTTGAATTTAGACCACGCTACGCCACTGATTATCATCCTCATGACAGTAGGTAGTGTCTCTTGATAATCTTGATATACGAGGTTTTAGGTGAACAACTGAACAAGAGTAGCAGCCATCTTCAAATTAAAGCCAAATCCCTTTATAACGCCACAAACCAACCTACGTGTTCTAACCTACGCCACACAACCTCTGATTACAAGCCACGAAGTACGTCCTGTCTAATGACGTGGGTAATTTTTCCTCCCGCCCGATGCGCTGGGCCGGGATTAATCAAAGAAAATTGCAAACTGCAGGAAAACTAAAAGGAAAAATAAATAAAACACTTTGATAAGGAAATTGGAAAGGAAAAGAGACGCAGACGAGGATGGAGGAGGGGGTGAAAATTCATTTTCTTAAGTCAATCATGGAGAGTGATTACAAACAAACACTTTATTTTCAGTGGCGCGGCTGTGCGGTAGACAGTGGGGGATGTGCCTGGATCCCGGGATTTGAGTGGATCCCTCATATTTAAATCGTTTTGACTTCTTCTTCTTCTTCTTTTCCTCGAGGGGGTGAAAATTCATTTTCTTAAGTCAATCATGGAGAGTGATTACAAACAAACACTTTATTTTCAGTGGCGCGGCTGTGCGGTAGCCAAGATGTGCCTGGATCCCTGGATCTGACTGGATTCCCCTTATATTTAAATCGTTTTGACTTCTTCTTCTCCTCCTTCCTCTTCTTCTTCTTCTTCTTCTTCTTCTTCTTCTTCTTCTTCTTCTTTTCTGACTTAAGGGATTTGGACTCCAGGAACCGATCATTCATGTTACTATGTTGAAGTTGTTGTACTCTGTATAATAAACTACAAGCGATTTCAACATGAACAACATTGTAGCACAATCCTTTTTGTGAAAACGTGAAAAAAACTGCATTCTCTTGTAAAATGTGAAATCCATTGGAAACTCAGTCCGCATTTGGCACCTGGGCGATAAACGTAGGTACCATACGAGAACTGTACGACCGCCTTTACAATTTCTACAACTGTTCCTTTTAATTTACCTCCTTTTACGTAAGCTATTATTCGTGTGTCAACGTTTTCCTTTTATCATCATTTTCTACTCTATCTTCTTCGTTCCCATCTCCGCCACTACATACCGTTTTCTGTGTATCATAATGTAATAGTGGTGTTGCTGCGGTTAACCCCTAACACCCCCACAAATGCAATCTTCAATTTCCATCTCCCCTGGATCTTGATGCCTTGCGTTCGGGTCCCTCTTATAAACATTTTAACAGCCCTTATTTTAATCTCACCCCTACCGTCTTGTAAGGGCGGCTTGCGCTTGTCGGCCATTTGAGTTGAAACATTTCAAGTGGAGAAGTCAGTTAGGAGATGTCAGAGTGTGAGCAGAATTTCCGATTGAAAAAGAAGTATCATGTTTTGTTGGTTCTTGCATTCCGTGTCCGGAAAAACCAATGTCAATGTTAAATATTGCGCCGGTGTGTTGCAGTCTTGATTGCGGTTTCATTGGCTCCTATTAGATTAGGTCCTGCTATTATGTTTTGTTGGTGTCATTGCTGTAGTTCTATTGAAAAGTCCTTTCGTTGTGTACCTACTTCTGAACTTCTTATATCTCCATAAGACCACAAGGTGTTGATCGGAAACTTCCAATTTTCCCGAAGGAAATCTTGCTAAACTTTACTACACCCTTAAATACCAAACTGATTTTTTTTTTTTTTTTTTTTTAACTGGTTCATTCCAATTTCCTGGTGCAAAAAGTTTGTTATAACTGGGATTTTTCGGCCTACTTGG
>NW_007377530.1:56545-128492 GCF_000475195.1 Diaphorina citri | reverse complement strand
AGCTGCCTGGCTGTCTGACATTATGTTTATATGCGCTTTATTGAGACCTTTTTTCAGGTTCAGTTGGGCACAGAATAAGATGGCATAGACTTCCCCTTGATATACAGTGGGGTGTTGTCCTAGAGCTTTTCGGGCCTTACACTTTGGCCCGTAGACTCCTACTCCAGTCTTGCCATTCAACTTTGATGCATCCGTGTACCAATTTAAAGATTGATTTAGGTACTCGGGGCCTCCCTTGTCCCAGATCTCGCGGTCTGGGATATGTACTTTGAAAGGAAGGTCAAAGTTGAGTTTTGTCGGCATTGCATCCGACAGGGCTATAATATTGCACAAACCAAAAAGTTTCTATACACTCTTCACTATTTTTGGGCAGTCCTGTATGGATAGAAATAATATTTACATCTTGACTCTTGACGATGTTTTAATGTTGTCATATTTTTCCCCTATCCAGAATCCCAAACCCCAAATTTGTCAGGTTTTAGGGGCATCGGTTTGTTTATTCAGGACTTTACCCACATTAGCACCTACATCCGACATATCGTCTCTCCCTCTTTTGGGATCTTCTCTTATCTATGAGTCAATAGTTTCAATAGTGGTATTTTGTTGGGTCTGTTTACTTGTTTCAGTGGAACCATGTTGATTTCAATTAGTGGATGGTGGATGCATTTTTTATCTTTCAGGTATAGTTCGTTCTTGTTCTTCTCATATCTTTCTGTAATCTGTTAGATGTTTCTACAAATTTACACCTTTAACAAACACACCAGTCGTTCTGGGTCTACTCGTTGTCGGGAACAGGTGATCTATTAACAGAAACAATTTTCAATACACCTATAACATATTGCTTCCAATGGTTTACTTTCTGGTGCACCTCCGTTGACCTAACATCTGTGTCTTTTACCTTTAGATCTTCAATGTTGAAATTCCTGTTGTAAACTTTTTCAACTCTCCACCTCAGTTTTGGTCTTCCTCCCTTTCTTTTCCCTGTATGACTAGTTTTTCTGCCCTTTAACTATGTACAACTCTCGTCTCTTCTTTGTATGTTCCCAATCCATCTAAACATACTCTCTTGTATTTTTTTCTTAATACTTGAAGTTACACCCTGTTTACGTATAAAATACCTCGTTGATAAGCTTACACTAATGACACCTCACCTTACAATTCGCAAGCCTTATAAAGAATACAGTGTGGTAAAGCTCTTATTAATGGTCCAAGACCTTTAAAAGTTTAACAGAGCACCAGTTGCTCTTATTAATGGTTCTTTACCAGTTCAACAGAGCACTAGTTGCTTCACAAATCAAACATAATCAAGGAGCTATGAGCGGTTTACGCATAAATATTGGGATCTACCAAGTACCCGAGCGTTGAACCCAATGACAATGTTGCTTAACAAAGTGGACCTGATGGGCTGCGGACTACATTAGTTACTGACTGTAAAATCCCGCTCCGCGCCGTACTTTAAGAGGGTTTGAATTTGTTTCATTGAATGAAGAACTGAATTGGAAGTTTTCACTCGACCATTTTTAGCTTAATTTCCTTTAGGGATGACCCATTCTTTCTTTTGGTTTGGTCTGTTTGTTAATCTATTTTGATTGGTTTCAGCATAACTTCTCAATGGTGAGTTTGGACCTGATCAAGCTATAGGAGTCCTGTAGGAGGTAGGAGCACGGTAGACTTTGAATCCGGAGGTTAGTAGTTCGGGTCCAAAGTCAAAGAATTGTACAACGTAACTCCGACTTAACTTGAACTCCTCAGTCGATAATTATCATCCTCATGACAGTAGGTAGTGTCTCTTGATAATATTGATATACGAGGATTCAGGTGAACAAGTTAACAAGAGCAGCAGCCATCTTCAAATTAAAGCCAAATCCCTTTATAACGCCACAAACCAACCTACGTCTTCTAACCTACGCCACACAACCTCTGATTACAAGCCACGAAGTACGTCCTGTCTAATGACGTGGGTAATTTTTCCTCCCGCCCAATGCGCTGGGCCGGGATTAATCAAAGAAAATTGCAAACTGCAGGAAAACTAAAAGGAAAAATAAATAAAACACTTTGATAAGGAAATTGGAAAGGAAAAGAGACGCAGACGAGGATGGAGGAGGGGGTGGAAATTCATTTTCTTAAGTCAATCATGGAGAGTGATTACAAACAAACACTTTATTTTCAGTGGCGCAGCTGTGCGGTA
Source organism: Diaphorina citri (assembly GCF_000475195.1). Classification (NCBI taxonomy): domain Eukaryota; kingdom Metazoa; phylum Arthropoda; class Insecta; order Hemiptera; family Psyllidae; genus Diaphorina; species Diaphorina citri. The sequence goes on along the minus strand of NW_007377530.1, from coordinate 126,304 downwards.
GACAATGGGGGATGTGCCTGGATCCCCCTCATATTTTACTCATTTTGACATGCGGCTTCTTCTTCTCTTATTCCGGGATGTAAACTCTAGGATTTATTCATTCACGCTACTATGTACATATGTTGTATTTTACAAATTACAAGTGATTTCAACATGAGTAATATTATAGCAAAATCCTTTTTGCGAAAAAGTGAAGAAAAAATAAGCATTTTCTTGTAAAATGAAAACCCATTCCTTTTACCATTTGGCACCTGTGGGCGATTAATGCACAACGACCGCTTTTATAAAATGTCTACAACTGCCTCTTTTATTGTACCTTCTTTTACGTAAACCATTATTCGCAGTCTTAATATTTCCTTTTTACCATCTTCTTTTCGTCCTTCTTCGTTTTTATCTCCGCCACTACGTACGGTTTTCTGTGTATCATAATGTAATAGTGGTGTTGCTGCGGTTAACCCCTAACACCCCCACAAATGCAATCTTCAATTTCCATCTCCCCTGGATCTTGATGCCTTGCGTTCGGGTCCCTCTTATAAACATTTTAACAGCCCTTATTTTAATCTCACCCCTACCGTCTTGGAAGGGCGGCTTGCGCTTGTCGGCCATTTGAGTTGAAACATTTCAAGTGGAGAAGTCAGTTAGGAGATGTCAGAGTGTGAGCAGAATTTCCGATTGAAAAAGAAGTATCATGTTTTGTTGGTTCTTGCTTACTTTTGGTGTCCGGAAAAACCAATGTCAAATATTGCGCCAGTGTGTTGCAGTCTTGATTGCGGTTTCATTGGCTCCTATTAGATTAGGTCTTGCTATTATGTTTTGTTGGTGTCATTGCTGTAGTTCTATTTGTCTGGCTGGGGGACGTTAAATGTCTGGCTGGGGGACGTTAAACAGGGAGTAGACCAGCTTAGTCTCGCTGGGGGACTATAAACAGGGAGTATACCAGCCTGAATTTCCTGTTGTAAACTTTTTCAACTCTCCACCTCAGTTTTGGTCTTCCTCCCTTTCTTTTCCCTGTATGACTAGTTTTTCTGCCCTTTAACTATGTACAACTCTCGTCTCTTAATCTGTTAGATGTTTCTACAAATTTACACCTTTAACAAACACACCAGTCGTTCTGGGTCTACTCGTTGTCGGGAACAGGTGATCTATTAACAGAAACAATTTTCAATACACCTATAACATATTGCTTCCAATGGTTTACTTTCTGGTGCACCTCCGTTGACCTAACATCTGTGTCTTTTACCTTTAGATCTTCAATGTTGAAATTACTGTTGACTTTTTCAACCTATCTCTCCGTCTCAGATTTGGTCTTCCTCCCTTTCTTTCCCTTGCTTGTAAGCCTAGTTTTTCTGTTCTTCTACCTCGTATAAATCTCGTCTCTTCTTTTATGTGCCCACTGCCCAAACCATCTCAACATACTCTCTTGTAGGTATTTCTTTCTTGCAGTCACACCCTGTTTGCCTATAAAATACCTCGTTGATAAGCTTACACTAATGACACCTCACCTTACAATTCGCAAGCCTTATAAAGAATACAGTGTGGTAAAGCTCTTATTAATGGTCCAAGACCTTTAAAAGTTTCACAGAGCACCAGTTGCTCTTATTAATGGTTCTTTACCAGTTCAACAGAGCACTAGTTGCTTCACAAATCAAACATAATCAAGGAGCTATGAGCGGTTTACGCATAAATATTGGGATCTACCAAGTACCCGAGCGTTGAACCCAATGACAATGTTGCTTAACAAAGTGGACTTGATGGGCTGCGGACTACATTAGTTACTGACTGTAAAATCCCGCTCCGCGCCGTACTTTAAGAGGGTTTGAATTTGTTTCATTGAATGAAAAACTGAATTGGAAGTTTTCACTCGACCATTTTTAGCTTAATTTCCTTTAGGGATGACCCATTCTTTCTTTTGGTTTGGTCTGTTTGTTAATCTATTTTGATTGGTTTCAGCATAACTTCTCAATGGTGAGTTTGGACCTGATCAAGCTATAGGAGTCCTGTAGGAGGTAGGAGCACGGTAGACTTTGAATCCGGAGGTTAGTAGTTCGGGTCCAAAGTCAAAGAATTGTACAACGTAACTCCGACTTAACTTGAACTCCTCAGTCGATAATTATCATCCTCATGACAGTAGGTAGTGTCTCTTGATAATCTTGATATACGAGGATTTAGGTGAACAAGTTAACAAGAGTAGCAGCCATCTTCAAATTAAAGCCAAATCCCTTTATAACGCCACAAACCAACCTACGTGTTCTAACCTACGCCACACAACCTCTGATTACAAGCCACGAAGTACGTCCTGTCTAATGACGTGGGTAATTTTTCCTCCCGCCCGATGCGCTGGGCCGGGATTAATCAAAGAAAATTGCAAACTGCAGGAAAACTAAAAGGAAAAATAAATAAAACACTTTGATAAGGAAATTGGAAAGGAAAAGAGACGCAGACGAGGATGGAGGAGGGGGTGAAAATTCATTTTCTTAAGTCAATCATGGAGAGTGATTACAAACAAACACTTTATTTTCAGTGGCGCAGCTGTGCGGTAGACAATGGGGGATGTGCCTGGATCCCCCTCATATTTTACTCATTTTGACATGCGGCTTCTTCTTCTCTTATTCCGGGATGTAAACTCTAGGATTTATTCATTCACGCTACTATGTACATATGTTGTATTTTACAAATTACAAGTGATTTCAACATGAGTAATATTATAGCAAAATCCTTTTTGCGAAAAAGTGAAGAAAAAATAAGCATTTTCTTGTAAAATGAAAACCCATTCCTTTTACCATTTGGCACCTGTGGGCGATTAATGCACAACGACCGCTTTTATAAAATGTCTACAACTGCCTCTTTTATTGTACCTTCTTTTACGTAAACCATTATTCGCAGTCTTAATATTTCCTTTTTACCATCTTCTTTTCGTCCTTCTTCGTTTTTGTTCATTGTAAACTCAGTCCGCATTTGGCACTTGCGCGATAAACGTACAATAGGAGTTCTACGACCGCCTTTACAATTTCTACACCTGTTCCTTTTAATTTACCTCCTTTTACGTAAACTATTATTCGTTCTTAATGTTTTCCTTTTATCATCATCTTCTACTCTATTTTCTTCGTTCCTATCTCCGCCACTACATACCGTTTTCTGTGTATCATAATGTAATAGTGGTGTTGCTGCGGTTAACCCCTAACACCGCATTCTCTTGTAAAATGTGAAATCCATTGGAAACTCATTCCGCATTTGGCACCTGGGCGATAAACGTAGGTACTATACGACCGCCTTTACAATTTCTACAACTGTTCCTTTTAATTTACCTCCTTTTACGTAAACTATTATTCGTGTGTCAACGTTTTCCTTTTATCATCATTTTCTGCTCTATCTTCTTCGTTCCCATCTCCGCCACTACATACCGTTTTCTGTGTATCATAATGTAATAGTGGTGTTGCTGCGGTTAACCCCTAACACCCCCACAAATGCAATCTTCAATTTCCATCTCCCCTGGATCTTGATGCCTTGCGTTCGGGTCCCTCTTATAAACATTTTAACAGCCCTTATTTTAATCTCACCCCTACCGTCTTGTAAGGGCGGCTTGCGCTTGTCGGCCATTTGAGTTGAAACATTTCAAGTGGAGAAGTCAGTTAGGAGATGTCAGAGTGTGAGCAGAATTTCCGATTGAAAAAGAAGTATCATGTTTTGTTGGTTCTTACATTCCGTGTCCGGAAAAACCAATGTCAATGTTAAATATTGCGCCGGTGTGTTGCAGTCTTGATTGCGGTTTCATTGGCTCCTATTAGATTAGGTCCTGCTATTATGTTTTGTTGGTGTCATTGCTGTAGTTCTATTGAAAAGTCCTTTCGTTGTGTACCTACTTCTGAACTTCTTATATCTCCATAAGACCACAAGGTGTTGATCGGAAACTTCCAATTTTCCCGAAGGAAATCTTGCTAAACTTTACTACACCCTTAAATACCAAACTGATTTTTTTTTTTTTTTTTCTAACTGGTTCATTCCAATGTCCTGGATCAAAAAGTTTGTTATAACTGGGATTTTACGGTCTACTTGTATGTTGTCATGAGATTCTTGGTTTTGATCATGTTCAAAAGCCACCTTCTCCGTCTACAGTTCTACACAAACCCCTCCTGCAAGCTTTCCATCTAATCTTTCTTAAAGCGTCTTTTCAGGACGTTAATTGAAGTTTTTGAGTATTTGAAAATCACCAGAACAATATTATTCCCCTTCCTTTCTCCTTTACTTCTCCCTCTCCTCCTCCTTTATCCCTTCTTCTCCTCCCCTTCCCCTTCTCCAGTGACTAAAACATTAAAATGAGAAAGAAAAGAAAAAAAGTCAAAGTCAGGTTTCGAATAAAGTGTACGGTCGGTGTCGGTGGTATATTAAACCTCTATTTATGACGAAGGAAACAAGATGTGGGGCTCCGTCAACGTAAAGTATCGGAAAATTGACATAAATTCAGCTAATAATGAAGTTAACTTCCTGTCTTACTAAAGTACTAAACAATAGAAAAATCATAGGTAGTTCCATAGGCACTTTACCGGACACAAATCATGTACGTAGGTAAGTAATATTGAGTTGTCTACATACGAGGATCGTAGAAAAGTATGATGGAATAGGCCATTTTTTCTGGTGTACAGTGTACCCCTACCCAAAGCTGGTCAAATCTATTGGGTTGACGAGCACTGCTAATCACGAAAGCCAAACGATCTCTGGGATGCAGGATGGCTCCATCCAGTACGAGCTACCATGCTATTATTTAAGTTTCAAATTAGAATAATTACATTCAATAAAGAATTTGATAAAGACAATTTACGTCGTGCAAGTGACACGTTACCTTCTGACAGAATCCACAAAGTTCGTCTCCTTGTCGAGGTTGTGATGTTAGACGTAATATACGTTCTAGGTAAAGTGAGAAGCGGTACGAAAATATATTTAATAAAAACCCTAGGCAGGCATGTGGGTACAAGAGGAAGAAACGAGAATGGAACCCGAGAACTTTATTGGAAAAGTCACTTTGATATAGGTGACATTTTAAATACGAATGTGGGGAAGAAAAGGGAGCGAGAAAGAAAAACTTTGAAATCAAATTTAGGAGATTTCCGCCCGTATATGGAAAACCTCTTGAAGTGTTTCTTATTAGAAAAAAAGGGCTATTTTCTTTTCTTGACATCACAGACTTTCCATTGTGACTATCTACCCATGTTTGGCTTGGAAAATTCGTAAGGTTCAGGTTTCAGGTTGTAGAGACACAATAATGTTCTTTATACAATTGGGAAGGAATTTTTGATTTTAAGAACATTTGTCACAGGTCTCTTTGGTTTTGACTCTAGAAGTATTTTGGGTTTGTTTGATACGATGAGCGGATAAGATCCTTCAAGTTCAACATTTCAGGGACTATTGCTTCATATTGTACATGCGGTAGGACGCTAGGTAAATAGATATCCGTTGTGAGGCACCCCAACATCGTCATTTATGATCCCTTTTCATTCTCAGTTCATTATTTTGGACCATCTCTTCTATGGAAGGGGAACAGCCAAGCATCCTCCCAATGATGATCATATGTGCTATGGAACGTCATAAATAAAACAGAAACTAATAAAAAGGAATACCTGCAACCCCACCAGACATTCCTATTACGCTGGCTGACTGGCAAACCTTGGCTTTTCATCTAGTTTGTCTTTTGATTTATAGTTCATTTTCTTTGCCGCCAGTTTCCGCTGCCTTTTCCATTGTTTTTAATCCAAAATGTATCACGGGAGCAAACAGGTTTTTATTAGAAATGTCACTTTGTACTTTTCATACATCTACGTCACGAGTTTGTTCTTTAGGAGGACTTCACACGTGCTCGGTGATGTGGAGAATTGGACGGGAAATTGTGCTCCCTTCATGGGCCATCAAGAGGCGGTTAGTCGGTAACTAAGGGCGGGCACACACGTTCATTGAGGCTCATACCTGTCATGCAAAACTGGACGTGAGTGCCCGGCCTTAGGGAAAGTCCAGATTTTGACCCCAAATGGGGGATGTAGGTACTTAGTTAAGTAAAGCTGGCCAATCCACTATCAGGTAGACCTGACAGGTAAGCCTGAACAGGTCCACCTGTGAGCTCTATTACCTGATACCCGATTGCTCTTTCAGGTGCGATAAATTTACTTAGGTTGAACTCATCAAGACAGACTAGTTTGGCGAGGCAAAATGTCTTCTAGGTTTCAAATGACAGTAAGAACCAAAGTAAGTAGGGTTGACCAACTTACTCAACTCTACTGTAATACCTATGTACTGGGGAGCAATTATGACTTTTAGACATACAGTCCAAGAAGACATAATTTCCAGATCTGTCTGTCTACCCTGTGATCAAAGGAACTTTGGTGGGCATCCACTCGTAAAATTTGTAGCCAAAACCAAATGTCAGCCGAAAGCGATCACCCTATATAGTTAGGGCTGATTGAGGGCTGACGAAAAACGCCGACCCCGTCTGCACACGGGAAAAGGTGAAGAAAAAGAAGAAGAAGATTGCTGTAGTTCTATTGAAAAGTCCTTTCGTTGTGTACCTACTTCTGAACTTCTTATATCTCCATAAGACCACAAGGTGTTGATCGGAAACTTCCAATTTTCCCCAAGGAAATCTTACTAAACTCTACTACACCCTTAAATACCAAACTGATTTTACTTTCTATTATTTTCTAACTGGTTCATTCCAATTTCCAATGTCCTGAATCAAAAAGTTTGTTATAACTGGGATTTCACGGTCTACTTGTATGTTGTCATGAGATTCTTGGTTTTGTTCATGTTCAAAAGCCACCTTCTCCGTCTACACAAACCCCTCCTGCAAGCTTTCCATCTAATCTTTCTTAAAGTGTCTTTTCAGGACGTTAATTGAAGTTTTTGAGTATTTGAAAATCACCAGAACAATATTATTCCCCCTCCTTTCTCCTCCTCCCTTCTCCTTATTCCCCCTCCTTTCTCCCTTACTTTTCCCTCTCCTCCTCCTTTATCCCTTCTTCTCTTCCCCTTCCCCTTCTCCGGTGACTAAAACATTAAAATGAGAAAGAAAAGAAAAAAAAGTCAAAGTCAGGTTTCGAATAAAGTGTACGGTCGGTGTCGGTGGTATATTAAACCTCTATTTATGACGAAGGAAACAAGATGTGGGGCTCCGTCAACGTAAAGTATCGGAAAATTGACATAAATCCAGCTAATAATAAAGCTAATTATCTGTCTTACTAAACAATAGGAAAATCGCAATGAGTTCCATAGGCACTTTACCGGACACAAATCATGTACGCAGGTGAGTAATATTGAGTTGTCTACATACGAGGATCGTAGAAAAGTATGATGGAATAGGCCATTTTTTTTCTGGTGTACAGTGTACCCTACCCAAAGCTGGTCAAATCTATTGGTGGGTTGACGAGCACTGCTAATCACGAAAGCCAAACGATCTCTGGAATGCTGGATGGCTCCATTCAGTATGTGAGCTACCATGCTATAATGATTTAAGTTTCAAATTAGAATAATTACATTCAATAAAGAATTTGATAAAGACAATTTACGTCGTGCAAGTGACACGTTACCTTCTGACAGAATCCACAAAGTTCGTCTCCTTGTCGAGGTTGATGTTAGACGTAATATACGTTAGGTAAAGTGAGAAGCGGTACGAAAATATATTTAATAAAAACCCTAGGCAGGCATGTGGGTACAAGAGGAAGAAACGAGAATGGAACTCAGCTAATAATGAAGTTAACTTCCTGTCTTACTAAAGTACTAAACAATAGAAAAATCATAGGTAGTTCCATAGGCACTTTACCGGACACAAATCATGTACGTAGGTAAGTAATATTGAGTTGTCTACATACGAGGATCGTAGAAAAGTATGATGGAATAGGCCATTTTTTCTGGTGTACAGTGTACCCCTACCCAAAGCTGGTCAAATCTATTGGGTTGACGAGCACTGCTAATCACGAAAGCCAAACGATCTCTGGGATGCAGGATGGCTCCATCCAGTACGAGCTACCATGCTATTATTTAAGTTTCAAATTAGAATAATTACATTCAATAAAGAATTTGATAAAGACAATTTACGTCGTGCAAGTGACACGTTACCTTCTGACAGAATCCACAAAGTTCGTCTCCTTGTCGAGGTTGTGATGTTAGACGTAATATACGTTCTAGGTAAAGTGAGAAGCGGTACGAAAATATATTTAATAAAAACCCTAGGCAGGCATGTGGGTACAAGAGGAAGAAACGAGAATGGAACCCGAGAACTTTATTGGAAAAGTCACTTTGATATAGGTGACATTTTAAATACGAATGTGGGGAAGAAAAGGGAGCGAGAAAGAAAAACTTTGAAATCAAATTTAGGAGATTTCCGCCCGTATATGGAAAACCTCTTGAAGTGTTTCTTATTAGAAAAAAAAGGGCTATTTTCTTTTCTTGACATCACAGACTTTCCATTGTGACTATCTACCCATGTTTGGCTTGGAAAATTTGTAAGGTTCAGGTTGTAGAGACACAATAATGTTCTTTATACAAATGGGAAGATAGGGAGGGAATTTTTACTTTTTGATTTTGAGAACATTTGTCAGAGATCTCTTTGGTTTCGACTCTAGAAGTGTTTGGGTTTGGTACGATGAGATCCTTGAAGCTCAACATTTTAGGGACTGTTTCCTCATGTTGTATACAGGGTAGGACGGTAGGTTAATAGATATCCCTTCTGTGGCACCACATCATCGTCATTCATGATCCCTTTTCATTCTCAGTTCATTATCTTGGACCATCTCTTCTATGGAAGGGGAACAGCCAAGCATCCTCCCAATGATGATCATATGTGCTATGGAACGTCATAAATAAAACAGAAACTAATAAAGGGCTATAATATTGCACAAACCAAAAAGTTTCTATACACTCTTCACTATTTTTGGGCAGTCCTGTATGGATAGAAATAATATTTACATCTTGACTCTTGACGATGTTTTAATGTTGTCATATTTTTCCCCTATCCAGAATCCCAAACCCCAAATTTGTCAGGTTTTAGGGGCATCGGTTTGTTTATTCAGGACTTTACCCACATTAGCACCTACATCCGACATATCGTCTCTCCCTCTTTTGGGATCTTCTCTTATCTATGAGTCAATAGTTTCAATAGTGGTATTTTGTTGGGTCTGTTTACTTGTTTCAGTGGAACCATGTTGATTTCAATTAGTGGATGGTGGATGCATTTTTTATCTTTCAGGTATAGTTCGTTCTTGTTCTTCTCATATCTTTCTGTTAGATGTTTCTACAAATTTACACCTTTAACAAACACATCAGTCTTTCTGGGTCTACTCGTTGTCGGGAACAGGTGATCTATTAACAGAAACAATTTTCAATACTAGTGGAACCATGTTGATTTCAATTAGTGGATGGTGGATGCATTTTTTACTTTCTATTATTATCTTTCAGGTATACATAGGTAGTTCGTTCTTGTTCTTCTCATATCTTTCTGTTAGATGTTTCTACACATTTACACCTTTAACAAACACATCAGTCTTTCTGGGTCTACTCGTTGTCGGGAACAGGTGATCTATTAACAGAAACAATTTTCAATACATCTACAACATATTGCTTCCAATGGTTTACTTTCTGGTTCACCTCCGTTGACCTAACATCTGTGTCTTTTACCTTTAGATCTTCAATGTTGAAATTCCTGTTGTAAACTTTTTCAATTCTCCACCTCAGTTTTGGTCTTCCTCCCTTTCTTTTCCCTGTATGACTAGTTTTTCTGCCCTTTAACTATGTACAACTCTCGTCTCTTCTTTGTATGTTCCCAATCCATCTAAACATACTCTCTTGTATTTTTTTCTTAATACTTGAAGTTACACCCTGTTTACGTATAAAATACCTCGTTGATAAGCTTACACTAATGACACCTCACCTTACAATTCGCAAGCCTTATAAAGAATACAGTGTGGTAAAGCTCTTATTAATGGTCCAAGACCTTTAAAAGTTTCACAGAGCACCAGTTGCTCTTATTAATGGTTCTTTACCAGTTCAACAGAGCACTAGTTGCTTCACAAATCAAACATAATCAAGGAGCTATGAGCGGTTTACGCATAAATATTGGGATCTACCAAGTACCCGAGCGTTGAACCCAATGACAATGTTGCTTAACAAAGTGGACCTGATGGGCTGCGGACTACATTAGTTACTGACTGTAAAATCCCGCTCCGCGCCGTACTTAAGAGGGTTTGAATTTGTTTCATTGAATGAAAAACTGAATTGGAAGTTTTCACTCGACCATTTTTAGCTTAATTTCCTTTAGGGATGACCCATTCTTTCTTTTGGTTTGGTCTGTTTGTTAATCTATTTTGATTGGTTTCAGCATAACTTCTCAATGGTGAGTTTGGACCTGATCAAGCTATAGGAGTCCTGTAGGAGGTAGGAGCACGGTAGACTTTGAATCCGGAGGTTAGTAGTTCGGGTCCAAAGTCAAAGAATTGTACAACGTAACTCCGACTTAACTTGAACTCCTCAGTCGATAATTATCATCCTCATGACAGTAGGTAGTGTCTCTTGATAATATTGATATACGAGGATTCAGGTGAACAAGTTAACAAGAGCAGCAGCCATCTTCAAATTAAAGCCAAATCCCTTTATAACGCCACAAACCAACCTAATACGTCTTCTAACCTACGCCACACAACCTCTGATTACAAGCCACGAAGTACGTCCTGTCTAATGACGTGGGTAATTTTTCCTCCCGCCTCTGAGAAGTACTTGTGTACGTACCTACTTACAAGCAAACCGTTTATCGTGGATAAACAACAAGCTCAACAACGTCTCGCGTCAGAAGGATAAACAAGACCGGATTAACGTCAAGCAACATCTTCGACCGTGTAGATTCGACTTGAAAGTTCTTTTCTATACAATTTTTATTAAGTTCATTACAAACAGTAGTACGGGAGATTTTGTTGCTCTTTCAGGTGCGATAAATTTACTTTGGTTGAACTCATCAAGACAGACCAGTTTGGCGAGGCAAAATGTCTTCTAGGTTTCAAATGATAGTAAGAACCAAAGTAAGTAGGGTTAACCAACATACTCAACTCTACAGTAATATGTACTGAGGAGCAATTATGGCTTTTAGACATACAGTCCAAGAAGACATAATTTCCAGAGAATTTCACGAAGTGATCTGTCTACCCTGTGATCAAAGGAACTTTGGTGCATTTCAAGAGAGAATTTAAAGATTAGGTTCATAATTGTACATATATTCTGAGAAGTACTTGTGTACGTACTTACAAGCAAACCGTTTATCGTGGATAAACAACAACGGTGGTGCAGGAGGAGAAAGAAAAAAATTAAATCAGTTTTCAAATTAAATTTCTCCTCACCTTCTTCTTCCTTTTCCCTCATTCCTCCTCTTCTCTAGTTCTTCTGCTTCTCTTTTCATTAAAAGTTTTACGATATGGCTGTCAAATAGAATGCTATGTAAGCTGGGGAGTTTTTGACTTTGTCGTATATGTCAGGGACATTAGCCTTGTTTCTTATGTGCTCCACATCCCCCGTATGTTGGCTTGTTTGTGTGATCTTTATCAGGAGAGGGACTCCAGTATCCAGCAGCTTTCCTCTATGTAGGGGTTGTATTTGTAGGACACTTGAGGGAGATGATATTGCAGGATTTGCTGGATTATGGTCAAGTACTCCTGTTTAGGACAATGGTCATCTTGTGGGAGTAGTTCGTCTAGTTCTAGTGCACTGGGGAAGTGTTTGAGGATGACTTAAAAACCTTTGCATTTGGAAAAAAATACAGCATTAATTTTAAATATTAATATGACTGTCTTTCCAAGAGTTATCCTCGTACAGTCGAACATTTGAATGTTATTGTTGCATTAACTTTGAATATGAATGTCTTTCCAAGAGTTATCCTTACAGACTGGAACTCAAATGTTATTGTTGGTGGAGATGCCAAATTTGCTAATTCTTAGTAAACGTTATCACGTTATGGGAAATTTGGCATCTCCACTAATGATGAAATTGATAAAATTTCATTTGGTATTTTGATACATTAGTTACCCACTATGACTCGTTTATTATGCGAAATATCCAATAACCTTTCACACACTATCTGTTCTTTTCAATATGTAGGAGGAGGTGCACCCACATAATACCTACATGTAAAAAAAAAAAAAAAAAAAAAAAAAAAAAAAAAAAAAAAAAAAAAAAAAAACAAAGGAAATTTTTAAAAGAAATTCTAATTTTTCAATGAGATTCCACATGGCAATTTTTCAAAAAGAGCGCTTTCATGATAATTTTTCAATAAAATACAAGAATACCTTCTTCCTCTTTTTCCTGTTCTTTTATTACCTACCGATCCAGGAATATAATATCATGCAATACTCCTTTCTTTCCCTTACTGTCCATCGGGAACAATATTATATGATTTTTCATCTCAAGATCTCCATCCTCTTCCTCCTCCTTCTCCTTCTCAGGTTCGGTACTCTAATATGAAAAATACCTTTCGGGATGAAAAAAGTAGGAGAGGGGAGAAATTTGGGGGAAAGGGAAGGGGCAAAAGAAGGGCGAGTGAAGGACAAAGAGGGGGGTAAGTGAGGGGAAATTTAAATTTCATATTGAAGAAGCCCCCGCCTCCCCCTCTAGGGTCCTCGAGGGGAAAGAAAATATGGTGACAATATTATTTATTAAAAACCTAAAACGTCGGTCGTCGAGAACGGAGGGGAGGGAAAGGTAAAGGAGAAGGAGGAGGAGGAGGGGAAGAAAGCTGGACAAGTCTTAAAGTTATTACATAAGTGACAAGCCATGTGCTTTCTTTTGCTTCCTCTGGTCGACAGCGAAAAAGGCGAGGGAGAGAGGATGTTGTGCTATTTACATTTTTGTAATATTTTGCTTTATTCTTTAATAGGTACATGTCCTTGAAAGGGCCAGTTTCTTGTCCCCTTTATAATTCAAAATTCCCACCAGGTCGTGGGTGTCATTCCCACCCGGGGTGATCTTTCTCCTCAACAGACAAGGTTTGTTCTCGGAAGGTTTGTCTGGCTTTCTCCTATCCTGTCTTCCTTCTCTCTTCGCTTTCGGGACGACAAGTTACAATTCCTTCTATCAAACCTCTAAAAAAAGCCTTTCAGAATTAAGCCCCTTGAAAATTACAACCCGACACCAGCAATGTGCTGAATGGGTTGTAAAAACTTTTCACATTTTTTTTTATTATTATTATTTTCAATATCATTATTTTTTTCAATTATTACTGTTATTTGTTGTAATGTATCATTTATTTATGTAAATAAATGAAAAGTATTCTCATTAAAAAAAAAAGCAAAATCCAAATGTAGGGTCGCACAATCGTATGAACTTAAACTAAGTTACAAACTACAAAATGGACTTTCAATTGCGGGTGCATGGGTGATAATGTTTCACAAAGAAAGTGAGTTGTGTGCGATCCTGGATTATTAGAAATTCTGGAGCATACAATTCCTTCTATCAAACCTCTAAAAAAAGCCTTTCAGAAATAAGCAAAATCCAAATGTAGGGTCGCACAATCGTATGAACTTAAACTAAGTTACAAAGTACAAAACGGACTTTCAATTGCGGGTGCATGGGTGATAATGTTTCACAAAGAAAGTGAGTTGTGTGCGATCCTGGATTATTAGAAATTCTGGAGCAGAAGGGGTAAAGAGAAGGAACTAAGGAACAATATTGGATATATGTGTTAACCGTCCATCTTCCCCCAGTTAACCCTCTGCGGTCACTTGGCCATTTCTTCTAAGTTTAAGTCCAGGAACCTGACATTCCCAGCAAATCCTTTGTTTTTAAACTAACCATTATGCAAAGGCCGATATGAATCCCTAGGAGTCAAATGAGCATATTTTACAAGACCATTCGCAAGATGTTCTCTTTTGACATGTAAAAAATTCTCTTCTGCTCACCTTTCAGGCATATCCCTTCATCGATGTACCTAGATAAATGAAGACTTTCAAGACCTTGAAATAAATGGTCAAGGATAGAAATAGGGCAACCATACTATGCAACTATATAGTACTGGATAAAAAAGCATCAACAGAAACTGATCATTCTATGCTCCGTTGTTGGAAGTTTTCCTTCCGGAAACAAACAGAATGGACTTTCTCCAACCTAGAATAGGATACATCAGGAATACAAGATACAAACCCTTTTCTTTCTCACCACTGTTCCACGAAGGGTTAAGCGTCCATCTTCCAGATTAATATTAAGAAACTCCTCTGCAAGAAGCTTTTATATTGAAGTTGTCTTTCTAAATAAAGACTTTTAAGACCTTGAAATAAATGGTCAATGACCGAAATGGGGCAGCTATACTATATATAAATGTATAATATTGGACAAAAAGGAATCTACGGAAACTGATCATTCTATGCTCCGAAGTTTAAACTTGTCCTTCCGAAAACAAACAGAATGGACGGTCTCCAATCTAGACTAGGATACAAACCCTTCACTTCCTTACCAAACCACTGTTACACCAAGACCTGCTGCTAGCCAATGATGCGGCGATCCAGCAGAATATTGGAAGAGGAGTATCTCACACGGTCATTGGTCAAAGCGGACACGGGAAGTAAAGTATGTAGTACTGTTCCACGAAGGGTTAAGCGTCCATCTTCCAGATTAATATTAAGAAACTCCTCTGCAAGAAGCTTTTATATTGAAGTTGTCTTTCTCTTTCTAGACATTTCTCATTCGCTCTCTTTGTCCATTATTTCCTTCTCTTTTCACTTTCTCCTCCTTGTTCTGAGTGTTTCCGACTGAGTTTATTCATATTTTTCATTCAATGCAGCAGACACTAGTATGAATCAGAGAGGAAAGGTTACATTGAGAATCTCAAGGTAAAAACACACTACTAACACGTCACGTGAAGTCATGGGGAGTCAGAAAGATGTAGTTTAAAGTTTCCCCACAATAGGGTAGGTAATTTCGTGCAGGACAGCCACACTACCATCACGTTACGTCACGTCACGTGATGGTAGTGATGTGTTTCTAGCTTAACACGCCGTTGGTCGAGAACGTCCTATTAGAAGTTCGACTTGACGTAGATTAACCTAAGTGACCAAAGAATCTAACCTATATCCTTCCTTGGTAAATTTTCCAAATATGTGTTCAATTTAAAGTTTTCAGGATAAACTTGCATCTTCGTAGCGTGAGTACCTTAGGACTTATGAATTAGTTCCTATGAAAGTTTGAAGGTATTTCAAGGAGACTGGAGAATCATATGATTCAGTCTACGCACTCTACGCCATACATTCATACAATATCCAAATTGACCTAGCCCAAAATGAAATTCATTTTCCCTTGGGAGATTTTCCTATAAAGGAATATAAATCATTTTTTATTAAGAAAATGCTCCCAAGAAGTGAGAGGCAGCAGAAGACGGTGGTGCTGGAGGAGAAAGAAAAAAATTAAATCAGTTTTCAAATTAAATTTCTCCTCACCTTCTTCTTCCTTTTCCCTCATTCCTCCTCTTCTCTAGTTCTTCTGCTTCTCTTTTCATTAAAAGTTTTACGATATGGCTGTCAAATAGAATGCTATGTAAGCTGGGGAGTTTTTGACTTTGTCGTATATGTCAGGGACATTAGCCTTGTTTCTTATGTGCTCCACATCCCCCGTATGTTGGCTTGTTTGTGTGATATTTATCAGGAGAGGGACTCCAGTATCCAGCTATCCTCTATGTAGGGCTTGTATTTGTAGGGCACTTGAGGGAGATGATATTGCAGGATTTGCTGGATTATGGTCAAGTACTCCTGTTTAGGACAATGGTCATCTTGTGGGAGTAGTTCGGGTATGTTGGCTTGTTTGTGTGATCTTTATCAGGAGAGGGACTCCAGTATCCAGCAGCTTTCCTCTATGTAGGGGTTGTATTTGTAGGACACTTGAGGGAGATGATATTGCAGGATTTGCTGGATTATGGTCAAGTACTCCTGTTTAGGACAATGGTCATCTTGTGGGAGTAGTTCGTCTAGTTCTAGTGCACTGGGGAAGTGTTTGAGGATGACTTAAAAACCTTTGCATTTGGAAAAAAATACAGCATTAATTTTAAATATTAATATGACTGTCTTTCCAAGAGTTATCCTCGTACAGTCGAACATTTGAATGTTATTGTTGCATTAACTTTGAATATGAATGTCTTTCCAAGAGTTATCCTTACAGACTGGAACTCAAATGTTATTGTTGGTGGAGATGCCAAATTTGCTAATTCTTAGTAAACGTTATCACGTTATGGGAAATTTGGCATCTCCACTAATGATGAAATTGATAAAATTTCATTTGGTATTTTGATACATTAGTTACCCACTATGACTCGTTTATTATGCGAAATATCCAATAACCTTTCACACACTATCTGTTCTTTTCAATATGTAGGAGGAGGTGCACCCACATAATACCTACATGTAAAAAAAAAAAAAAAAAAAAAAAAAAAAAAAAAAAAAAATCTTGATAATCTTGATATACGAGGATTTAGGTGAACAAGTTAACAAGAGTAGCAGCCATCTTCAAATTAAAGCCAAATCCCTTTATAACGCCACAAACCAACCTACGTGTTCTAACCTACGCCACACAACCTCTGATTACAAGCCACGAAGTACGTCCTGTCTAATGACGTGGGTAATTTTTCCTCCCGCCCGATGCGCTGGGCCGGGATTAATCAAAGAAAATTGCAAACTGCAGGAAAACTAAAAGGAAAAATAAATAAAACACTTTGATAAGGAAATTGGAAAGGAAAAGAGACGCAGACGAGGATGGAGGAGGGGGTGAAAATTCATTTTCTTAAGTCAATCATGGAGAGTGATTACAAACAAACACTTTATTTTCAGTGGCGCAGCTGTGCGGTAGACAATGGGGGATGTGCCTGGATCCCCCTCATATTTTACTCATTTTGACATGCGGCTTCTTCTTCTCTTATTCCGGGATGTAAACTCTAGGATTTATTCATTCACGCTACTATGTACATATGTTGTATTTTACAAATTACAAGTGATTTCAACATGAGTAATATTATAGCAAAATCCTTTTTGCGAAAAAGTGAAGAAAAAATAAGCATTTTCTTGTAAAATGAAAACCCATTCCTTTTACCATTTGGCACCTGTGGGCGATTAATGCACAACGACCGCTTTTATAAAATGTCTACAACTGCCTCTTTTATTGTACCTTCTTTTACGTAAACCATTATTCGCAGTCTTAATATTTCCTTTTTACCATCTTCTTTTCGTCCTTCTTCGTTTTTATCTCCGCCACTACGTACGGTTTTCTGTGTATCATAATGTAATAGTGGTGTTGCTGCGGTTAACCCCTAACACCCCCACAAATGCAATCTTCAATTTCCATCTCCCCTGGATCTTGATGCCTTGCGTTCGGGTCCCTCTTATAAACATTTTAACAGCCCTTATTTTAATCTCACCCCTACCGTCTTGTAAGGGCGGCTTGCGCTTGTCGGCCATTTGAGTTGAAACATTTCAAGTGGAGAAGTCAGTTAGGAGATGTCAGAGTGTGAGCAGAATTTCCGATTGAAAAAGAAGTATCATGTTTTGTTGGTTCTTGCATTCCGTGTCCGGAAAAACCAATGTCAATGTTAAATATTGCGCCGGTGTGTTGCAGTCTTGATTGCGGTTTCATTGGCTCCTATTAGATTAGGTCCTGCTATTATGTTTTGTTGGTGTCATTGCTGTAGTTCTATTGAAAAGTCCTTTCGTTGTGTGCTACTTCTTCTTAAAATAATAGGAAGTTAGTATTTTTTTCATGGCTAAAAGCAGAGACACAATAGAATACCTAAATACCTAATGTAAACACCAAGAAATTGAAGAAAAAAAAAAAGATGGTTGAAACTTCAATAAATTTCTACCAGAAGACTTCGACCACTTAAACAAAATTAGATCCGAGGACCAGGAAATCCAGGAATAATAAAGGGTGTCTACATTCAAAAAAAAAAAGTACAATCGATAATTGAAGTCATAAAATTATTTGTATTTATCAACAGGGTCCATCACTTTGTAAAGCTAGCCACTTCTGTCCGGAGCACCCTGTATACACATAAGTACACACATAATGATGTACCCATGTATTGCATGTGTGGAGGGTCAGTAGATAGTAATAATACGTTGGGCAAACATATAGGAGAAAACGGGTGAAATTAAATTGAAAAAATAAAAATTCAATTTACAGACGAAAAAAGTGAAAGTTAAAGGGGTGTACGAATACCATAGTGCCTTGATGGAAACAAAATTGAAAAAAAAGACTGTATTTTATTTACATTGTAAGAGGGGAAAGGATTGAGAGGGAAAGAATTGAGAGGAAGAGGGAGAGGGGGGGACATACCAAAAGATCCGATCGAAGGCTCAATATAAATTGAATTTGAGAAAAAGGAAGAAGCAGAGAAGAAGAGAAAGAGGAAGGGAGAGAGGGGAGAAAGAGAGAGAGCGGAGAGAGAGAGAGAGAGGGAGGGAGAGAGAGATGAAAAAGATTGCTTTGGATTTGGTACATAGAAACCTTTGTAAAAAAGGAAAAAAAGAAATCAAATTAGAAAATCAATTAAATATCTGAAAAAGTTCTCACCATTCTGATATGGACCCCATTGTCATTAATTTTATAATAGGAGCACCACTATCGATAGCACTATTTCAAGTTTCAAGTAAGACAAAAAAAATGAAACTAGCTATAACAATACTAATAAAATCAACACCCGGATATTCGAAGATGAAGTCCCCTCGATAAAAAAAAAATTACCCCGAAGGAAAAAAAAAGCCATATTAGAGCACTACATGAGTGAAATGATAGACAAACAAGCCAGTGAGCTAGATAAATACATCAGCAATAGACTCGTAAATGTTATTAGTGGTGTAAAAGACAACATTAGTTGGGTTATCTATACTTCTAAATATTCAGGGTGAACAAGAAAACAAAGTAGATGTACATAGATGCCAAAGTTGGGTGGACATCAACAAGAATGCAACCAAAATAAATACATAATGCCAAAGTTGGATGTTTCTAAGATTAAAGTGCAAAAGATTATGCTGTGAATGATAAACCAATAAAAACAGAGTGGGCTATAATATTGGTATTGGTATTGGTATAGGTAGGGCCATCGGCTTTAATAAACGCCCTTGGTCACTGCGACCTGGTTAGATCTTTTGTGACATTTCTGTAGCATTCTGCATTATACATAATAAATAGGTAGAGGCCGAAGTCAATAAGAGTGTCCTTATAAAGGTATACCGAAGGTACTTCACATCTTGGTGCCCTATAAAATGATAAAACAATATTATTTTTCACACTGTCCGCTCAATATTAGAGGTGTTATGTTGAAAAAAAGAGGTAAAACAAATATTTACTGTTATAGGGGCAAGGGGTAATATTGGCAGCATGAAATTAAAGATTATTATTACTTTTTTAGACATGACGCGATTCTACTTATTTTTGCTCACAGAACTTCACTAAATGAAATAGTTTCAAGTTAGCAAGTGTACCCAAAGTAGATTAATGAGTAAAAGGGTTGGTACTCTAAAACCAATGTAGGTACCTACCAATAGGTATAGTAAGTACTGGGTACGTTCCCCATTCTGACGGGATAGTAGCAATTTCAGCAAAAAAGAACTTTTTTAGAACGAAAAACTCAAATTAACGAGACTTTACCAGTTTTTTTTTTTTTTTTTAATGAAAAGCTAGGAAAATTCCTAGGACACAAGGGAGAGATTCTTCGTCATGTAACTTCATTGGAAAGTTTTTTAATTAAAATAATAAAAGGCAATGGAAATTAATATAAATTGACAAAACTCATTACACCGTCATTTCATCAAACCTGTTGACCCATTCAGTGACCCATGGGTCAACAGATGAGGTTCGTTCTTGGAACGGCTGGTTTTCTCCTGTCGTCTTTCTGTCTTCGAGTTCGGGACAACCTCCTGACCCGTAGTTGCAGTACTGAAAAAGAAGGAGAAAAACATCTCGTTCAGGACAAAACTACATCTGTGAACTACATCTTTCTAACGCCCCATGAGTTCACGTGACGTGACGTGATGGTAGTTTGTTTCTACCTTAACGTTTTCCACGGGTGTTCAAAAACATCGTCAATCCTCACTCTTTTTTTAATCAATTTTGAAATCCAATCCAAGGAGGGGTGCATTGGAAATTTCTGAGTGCACCCCACTACAAGTCACACTTTTGCACCCTCGTGTCACGTCACTTCACGTACGGCATACCAATCAACATTCCAATAATACATACGCACGAATATCTCAAAAATAGACTTGAAAATTCCACACAAAAAACTTCAAAGAGAACTCACAAAACCTGGCAACATAGAGTAATAATCTGGTGTGAACATCACACGGCTCTTCTTATCCTAATGCTTATTTGAGTGTTCTTCTACACACATAGATGTCAATGTTGGGTGGACATCAACAAGAATGCAACCAAAATAAATACCTACATAGTGCCAAAGTTGGATGTTTCTAAGATTAAAGTGCAAAAGAGTATGCTGTGAATGATAAACCAATAAAAACAGAATAGGCTATAATTGCATAAACCAAAAAGTTTCTGTACACTCTTCACTATTTTTGGGTAGTCCTGTATGGATAGAAATAATATTTACATCTTGACTCTTGACGATGTTTTAATGTTGTCATATTTTTCCCCTATCCAGAATCCCAAGAGGGAGAAAGGAGAGGGACATACCAAAAGATCCGATCGAAGGCTCAATATAAATTGAATTTGAGAAAAAGGAAGAAGCAGAGAAGAAGAGAAAGAGGAAGGGAGAGAGAGAGAAGAAGGGAGAGAGAGAGGGGAGAAAGAGAGAAGGGAGAGAGAGAGAGAGAGAGAGATGAAAAAGATTGCTTTGGATTTGGTACATAGAAACCTTTGTAAAAAAGGAAAAAAGAAATCAAATTAGAAAATCAATTAAATATCTCAAAAAGTTCTCACCATTCTGATATGGACCACATTGTCATTAATTTTATAATAGGAGCACTACTATCGATAGCACTATTTCAAGTTTCAGTTTCAAGTAAGACAAAAAATGAAACTAGCTGTAATAATACTAATAAAATCAACACCCGGATATTCGAAGATGAAGTCCCCTGGATAAAAAAAAAAAAAAAAAAAAAAAAAAAAAAAAAAAACAAAAAAAAAAAAGCTAGTTCTGAAAAAGAAGAAAAACATCTCGTTCAGGACAAAACTACATTCTGTGAACTACATCTTTCTAACGCCCCATGAGTTCACGTGACGTGACGTGATGGTAGTGTGTTTCTGCCTTAACGTTTTCCACGGGTGTTCAAAAACATCGTCAATCCTCACTCTTTTTTAATCAATTTTGAAATCCAATCCAAGAAGGGGTGCATTGGAAATTTCTGAGTGCACCCCACTACAAGTCACACTTTTGCACCCTCGTGTCACGTCACTTCACGTACGGCATACCAATCAACATTCCAATAATACATACGCACGAATATCTCAAAAATAGACTTGAAAATTCCACACAAAAAACTTCAAAGAGAACTCACAAAACCTGGCAACATAGAGTAATAATCTGGTGTGAACATCACACGGCTCTTCTTATCCTAATGCTTATTTGAGTGTTCTTCTACAGCAGGGATTTCCAACTTCCATGTGTACACAGGGGACCAGGCCCGTATCCAGGATTTTCTTGAGGGGATGGGGGTGGATTCTTCATTTTCGGAGACCACCCCATAATAAAAGAGCAAAAATCAAGCCCGAGGGGCCCACCCTAAAAGCTTAGAGGATAGAGGGCCACAAAAACGGTCTGGCGGGCCACATGCATGTGGCCTGCGGGTCGCTAGTTGGAAATCGCTGTTCTTCAGTAACTTTTACAATATCTAACTTCAAAGGGAACTCAAAAACCTGGCAACAGATAGTAATAAAAATGAAAATTCGAGGAGAAAAAAATCAACGAGCAAAAAATTGGGAGGAAATTTTCGGCACTATATCATTGTGGCTTTCTCCTTTCCGACTTCGGAGTCTTCTTCCTATTATTGGAAAGCAATTTTCTGACTCTATGAAGCGTGTGATTTTTTTTCCCTCCCCTGCTTTTTCGATAAAGACAACACGAGAACTGTGAAATAACATCGGTCCTTCTTTTAGTTTCCTTGCCGTAGTATGACTAGTATACCTATGTCCTTGGGAGAAAGTTTCATAGTATGTCTTTCTTGGGATAATTATAGATACAGAGTTTTTACCTAGAATTATCCCAACTATCTACTTACCTTACATCAGGACAAGTTCTATTGAAGTTCATTTTATTTGATATAAAACGAAGAACGAAGCGGGTTCCAAGTTTCACCTCCATGATTTTGCATTTAGGTTGTCTTCAAGTTCATTCATATCGCCAAAATTTTCCAACGGTTTGTCTGATTCTGATGGAATTTTGCAGAGATGTTCGATACCTACCACAAAGGAAGTTTCTCTTTTTCGAATTTTGGGCACCCCTATCCAACCCTCTTGAAGGCGGGAGACTTCTTGAAGACCTTTTTCTGAGCCAGTCCTTCACTTCACGGATAGTTCAAAAAATTGCACACAGGGAAAAAGTTCAGTTCTTTTCCTTTACTAGCCTTTTATGTGGCCCTACGTCCCCTTCGGAATTAAAGGACATAAGTAAGTCAAGCCCTTTATGATAGGACCTGAAAATGAACAGATGTATGCAACCCGCATGACACATGATGTACAAACTTCTTGGGATAGTTATAGATACAGAGTTTTTACCTAGAATTATCCCAACTATCTACTTACCTTACATCAGGACAAGTTCTATTCAAGTTCATTTTATTTGATATAGAACGAAGAACGAAGCGGGTTCCAAGTTCCAAGTTTCACCTCCATGATTTTGCATTTAGATTGTCTTCAAGTTCATTCATATCGCCAAAATTTTCCAACGGTTTGTCTGATTCTGATGGAATTTGGCAGAGATGTTCGATACCTACCACAAAGAAAGTTTCTCATTTTCGAATTTTGGGCACCCCTAATATCCAACCCCCTTGAAGGCGGGAGACTTCTAGAAGACCTTTTTCTGAGCCAGTCCTTCACTTCACGGATAGTTCAAAAAATTGCACACAGGGAAAAAGTTCAGTTCTTTTCCTTTACTAGCCTTTTATGTGGCCCTACGTCCCCTTCGGGATTAAAGGACATAAGTAAGTCAAGCCCTTTATGATAGGACCTGAAAATGAACAGATGTATGCAACCCGCATGACACATGATGTACAAAAGGGAAACATGTCGTCTCCACCAAACTACCATGTTTTACCACAATCATCATGTTCAATGTATGTTTTCGGATTATACACATTATCTCGCTCAAACATTCAAAAAGTTGTTCGGGAGGGGGAGAAAAAGAAAGTGCTGAAAAAGTCGAAAACTTTTTCAATATAAATACAATTCGTCTTCCTCGTTCCCATTTTCTCCTCCTCCCCTTCCTTCTCCTCTTCCTCCTCCTTCTTCTCCCCTTCCCTCTCCTTCTCCTTCTTCTCCTCTTCTTCCTTCTTCTCTTCCTCCTCCTTCTCCTCTTCCTCCTCCTTTTCCTTCTCCTCCTCCTCCCTCTCTCCTCCTCCTCCTCCTCTTTCTCTTCTTTCTCCTCTTCTTCCTTCTTCTCTTCCTTCTCCTCCTCCCTCCCATCCAGAACCCGTATTATGCTTGCCTGTCTGAATGGAATGGAGGGGGGGAAATGCTTTTCTTATTTAGAAAACATAATATGTGAAATTTAATAAAATATTATATTAAAGATTACAATACAATTACATCAGCTGTCAGGAGCACACACTTGAGAAGTCAAAGGGTTAAGGGGGAAGAGGAGAGAAGAGGGGGGAGGGAGGGGGAAGAGGAGGAGAGATGGTTTGAGGGGGAGGGAGATGGGTTTTGTCGTATTCTAAATTGCAATTTTTCAATATATCACTCTCCCTAAGATTTCGTTCTGGAAATGAACTTGTCATTTTTTTGAAATCAAGTAGGTAGGTAGTTAGGTAAGTTAAGTACTCGTATAACTTTATAAGTAGGTACTTAACCTTTTGCGGACAGATTCATGTGTCACATGAAATCATGGTTCCGCCATTATGGTAGGAGAAATATAACTTAAATCTGGCGATACGGTAGGATTCATGTCCAGCATGAAGCTACAGATTTACTCGCTACGGTCGGCTTGATTTTTACAGATAGGAGGCGTTACGGTAGGACGTGCCTAGGAACTTGTGTATCTTTTGCTCCTTTCAAATGCAGACTGAAAAGCCGGTGTTTGTTTATTATGATTCCAAAGCATTCGGAATTATAGTCCGAAGATTTCCGAAGAAGACAAAAAAAAAACAGATGTTTCTATCTCAACTAGGAAAAAAAAAAGAAAATAAATTAAAAGCGAGGGAACAATTTCATGTGTGACATGAAGCCTACCACAAATCGCTTTTCGGAGGTTTCATGTCTCACATAAATCCTACCGTATTTGAAAAAAATGTTTTGTTTACATCCGACTGTAACAACAACGCTTAAGGTTCATGTAGGACATGAATCCTACCGTAAGAGCGATTCTGGTGAAATTGATTCTGTACGCAAAAGGCTAATCCAGGCACATTCAAGTTTCTCAAAATTAAATTCCAAAGGCACTCGTGTATTTGATATTGATCCCAAAACTCTAGTGTAATTTTAGACCAACCGTGGGGGCACGGTTGGTCCAGTGGTAACACGCTTGCTTGCCATGCAGAAGTTCCCGGGTTCGAATCCCACCATCGACAAAAATTTGTACTCGTTTTTCGATTCTAAGTATAGGTATAGATAAGAAAGTTTTTTTTTCTAGAGGTTTGATAACGGAACTGAAACTGCTCAGGTTTTATCGTCCCGAAAGCGAAGAGAGAAGAAAGACAGGATAGGAGAAAGCCACCCGTTTCGAGAATGAACCTTATCTGTTTAGGATCAAATTCGCCCCGGGCGGGTATCGAACCAGCGACCTATTGCTTACAAGGCAGAAGCTCTACCCTCTAAGTTGACTAGGTACCTATTTGTTTGCTGGGATAAGAGTTTTCAATAAATAAGAAAGTTCAATTTTCGGAAACGAGGAATAAAGGCTAATTTAATGGACAGAGATGGACTCAGGAATTTATTCCATCATATGATGTAGCAAAGGCAACTTGAATATGCCTATGAGCATTTGTATACTACTTACAGTAAATTCTGATGCTTTCTCAAATAGTTGGAGAGGAGGAAGTTTTGAAATTCGGTCATTATTATACATACCTACCTGATAAGGTTAAATAAGTTTTTCAAATATTGCCTGGATCATAATACCTACATAATATAAGTAACAGGATCTCTGTCATCTTACCTTTTTCCCTGTGATTTCAACTACCAGCTAAATGAAAAGGGTTTTCTTGGAACTGTAACTGCTACCGTCTTATCGTCCCGAAATCGCAGAGGGCAGAAAGATATGATAAGAGAAAGCCAGCCGTTCCGAGAACGAACCTTATCTGTTACAACTCGGTAAATATCCACCGCTTTACCTAAAAACGAGATCAAATTGGAATAAGAACCTGATTGTTAGGTAAGTTAAGTACTCGTATAAGTTTATAAGTAGGTACTTGAGATATCTAAGTAGAAATATAGATGGGAAGGTTTTATTTTTAAAACAGGAAATGTAACTGCTAATAGTGAGTAGCTGACCTAAGTAGCTACCATTTTAAGATTTCAAGTTCAAAGAATGTAAGTACCTAGCTATAAGAAATCGTTTCAAATTTGTTTCCTGGAATAAGATTATTCAATGTTCAATAAATAAGGAAGTTCAATTTTCGGAAACGAGGAATAAAGGTTAATTTAATGGACAGAGATGGACTCAGGAATTTATTCCATCATATGATGTAGCAAAGGCAACTTGAATATGCCTATGAGCATTTGTATACTACTTACAGTAAATTCTGATGCTTTCTCAAATACTTGGCGAGGAGGAAGTTTTGAAATTCGGTCATTATTATACATACCTACCTGATAAGGTCAAATAAGTTTTTCAAATATTGCCTGGATCATAATACCTACATAATATAAGTAACAGGATTTCTGTCATCTTACCTTTTTCCCTGTGATTTCAACCACCAGCTAAATGAAAAGGGTTTTCTTGGAAAAGGTTTTATAGAGGGAACTGTAACTATACTATCGTCTTATCGTCCCGAAATCGAAGAGGGCAGAAAGATATGATAAGAGAAAGCCAGTCTTTCCGAGAACGAACCTTATCTGCTACAACTCGGTAAATATCCACCGCTTTACCTAAAAAGGAGACCAAATTGGAATAAGAACCTGATTTTGGTTAAATCTTGTGCAATCCTCAACCGTATTTAAGGATAGGTCCGATATTTTCCTACATGGAAATTGCTTAAGGACCTTCCTGTACGTAAGCACTGCGAGCCCTGTCGTATTTTGCATTATTTTATTTATCTAGCAAAGAGCACATCAAATATTTATGCAAAACATGTTAAAATAAACATGTTACAACTCGGTAAATATCCACCGCTTTACCTAAAAACGAGATCAAATTGGAATAAGAACCTGATTTTGGGTAAATCTTGTGCAATCCCCTCCGTATTTAAGGATAGGTCCGATATTTTCCTACATGGAAATTGCTTAAGGACCTTCCTGCGAGCCCTGTCGTATTTTGCATTATTTTATTTATCTAGCAAAGAGCACATCAAATATTTATGCAAAACATGTTAAAATAAACATGGAAAAGAAAATTTTCCCCCACATAAAGAGGTAGAAGAGAAAAATTCACGAAAATATCCTTAGATTGTACCTATAAATAAAATATTTAAAATTCAATTTCTTATTTATACTTGGATACTATTGACAAAAATACGCTCACTGGACTTTAACTTTAGGACTTGGGGCGAAACAGCTTTTACATATACTGGGTGGATTGGTAGAGAGGGAACAGTTTTTACCTACTTCTTAAAATAGTAGGAAGTTAGTATTTTTTTCCATGGCATAAAGCAGAGACACAATAGAATACCTAATGTAAACACCAAGAAATTGAAAAAAAAGATTGTTGAAACTTCAATTTCTACCAGAAGACTTCGACCACTTCAACAACATTGGATCCGAGGACCAGGAAATCCAGGAATAATAGAGGGTGTTTACATTCTAAAAAAAAAAAAAAAAAAAAAAATGGAAGAGCGAAAAACGCGTGACAGTATCTCTCGGAATTGTCTCGCGAGCATATTTAAAGTCAATTACATTGCAAGCACACCTGTGTGCAAATTAGACGCGGTCCAGTGGTGGATTTCTAAGTGAGAGGCCGAGGGTTCAGGTCAGCCAATGGCTGGGAATGGTTTGTAAATTTCTCGTGTTCATGGGCCATCAAGAGGCGGTTAGTCGGTAACTAAGGGCGGGCATACACGTTCATTGAGGCTTATACCTGTCATGCAAAACAGGACGTGAGTGCCCGGCCTTAGGGAAAGTCCAGATTTTGACCCCAAATGGGGGATGTAGGTACTTAGTTACGTAAAGCTGGCCAATCCACTCTCAGGTAGACCTGACAGGTATGCCTGAACAGGTCCACCTGTGAGCTCTACCTGATACCCGATAGTGTGTGTGCACATCAGATACCTATCAGGTCTGGTAGACCTTGTCAGGGCGGCCCTATTCAGGCATACCTGTCAGGTCTACCTCGTAGTGAGTGGCCGGCCTCAGGTATCAGGTAGACCTGACAAGCGGACCTGTTCAGGCATACCTGTCAGGTCTACCTGAAAATGAGTGTCCGGCCTTAGTATTTCATTTGTACGCCTAATAACATGGATGATGGGTAATTGTTGGCCTTACAATACAACGTACAATATATCGTACGTTGCCAACTTACCCAACCCAACCAAAAATTGGTAGGTACTCAAAGTTACCCAACCGAAATTTTTGTTAGGGAGGTATACGAAACCTTTGTCCAAACCTTACTGTTCTCCACTGACCACCGACTTCCAGTCAAGTGGAGAACACGTCTTGTTACGTGAATGTATGTCCATGAGTCATATTACCAACTGCATAGGATAATCGTATGCAAATAAGTGCAGTCTAATGCAGTGGGCACTGCGACGAGACAGAGTGGATAAGTGGATTGGAAAGTAATCTGTTTGACCTGAGTGTTATCTTTGGGAAGTTCGGATGGGGAATATGGTAGTCAAACAAGGAAATTTGGTGGCCAAGGAAGGAAATTTGGTGGTCAAGGAAATTGAGGAAATATGCTTTAGGTACCATTTTTCGTTTTGCTCGGGTACCCCCGGGAGGATACTAATTTTGTGATTCTTCTTTTCTCATGTGGTTAAGTTCTTGAAAAGGAGCAGTTCCGTTCAACCAAATGTCTTTTTGGGAGGGAAAACAGATGAGAGAGAGGGGGGGGGGAAGAGAAGGAAAGACGGAGAATGGAAGGAGAGGAAAAGATAGAAGCAGGGGAGAAACTAACATAAACAATAACATAATTGAAAATAAATACCTACGTATATTAGGTAATTCTCTCCCTCCCTCTCTCTCTCTCTCTCTCTCTCCCTCTCTCTCTCTCTCTTCCACGTTCAATCACACAGGTTTTTCTTATATCCCTCAAAAATGTTCATCCGCTCATTCTATCTGGCATATAGTGCTCTCTCTCTCCCTCTCGCTCGCTCTTTCTCCAATATGGTGGAATTCATTTAATGAGAAATTTTCACTCCGATAATTTTTCCATTAACTTCTGTACACAGAGCGGACTGTTCGGTCTTCCTGTGGGACGTTGAGGCTCTCCTTGTTCTGAGTGTTTCCGACTGAGTTTATTCATATTTTTCATTCAATGCAGCAGACACTAGTATGAATCAGAGAGGAAAGGTTACATTGAGAATCTCAAGGTAAAAACACACTACTAACACGTCACGTGAAGTCATGGGGAGTCAGAAAGATGTAGTTTAAAGTTTCCCTACAATAATGTAGGTAATTTCATGCAGGACAGCCACACTACCATCACGTTACGTCACGTCACGTGATGGTAGTGTGTTTCTACCTTAACACGCCGTTGGTCGAGAACGTCCTATTAGAAGTTCGACTTGACGTAGATTAACCTAATAAACCAAGGAATGTAACCTATATCCTTCCTTGGTAAATTTTCCAAATATGTGTTCAATTTAAAGTTTTCAGGATAAACTTACATCTTCAAGTGAATACCTTAGGACTTATGAATTAGTTCCTATTAAAGTTTTAAGGTATTTCAAGGAGACTGGAAAATCATATGATTCAGTCTACGCACTCTACGCCATACATTCATACAATATCCAAATTGACCTAGCCCAAAATGAAATTCATTTTCCCTTCAATAATGAAATTCATTTTTCCTTCAATATTCTTCCCCTGCAAATGAACC
Source organism: Diaphorina citri (assembly GCF_000475195.1). Taxonomy (NCBI): domain Eukaryota; kingdom Metazoa; phylum Arthropoda; class Insecta; order Hemiptera; family Psyllidae; genus Diaphorina; species Diaphorina citri. The sequence goes on along the minus strand of NW_007377530.1, from coordinate 96,957 downwards.
CTACGTCTTTCTCTTGATCCCTCTTTTCCAACATTTTTATAACCTTATCAACCTTTCCCGTCTCATCAACCTCTCCCACGTAAACCTGTAAATAAGTCTTGTGTGGAAATGAACCCTACGTCTTTCTCCTGATCCCTCTTTTCCAACATTTTTATAACCTTATCAACCTTTCCCGTCTCATCAACCTCTCCCACGTAAACCTGTAAATAAGTCTTGTTAATCCCCTTTTGCACGTGTTCGAGATATTCAAGGAATTACCAATTAGCTCTACAACGGGCACCCAGCATTCTTTGAAAAGGTGGGAATCTTTGGAAGATATATCTAAATCATCTAAATAATTATCTAAATTTTCTATCAAGATTATGCTTTGCAGGTTTTCATCTCAAAACTCTCATAGCATCCCATTTTCACTCTGTCTCTCATCAACTATTTCATCATCTTTCACAAAATCCTCATTTCCTCTACAACGGGCACCCAGCATTCTTTGAAAAGGTGGGAATCTTTGGAAGATATAATCATCTAAATAATTATCTAAATTCTCTGTCACGATTATGCTTTGCAGGTTTTCATCTCAAAACTCTCAAAGCATATCATTTTTACTCTGTCTCTCATCAACTATCTCATCATCTTTCACAAAATCCTCATTTCCAATAAATAATCACTTCACTTCTCCTGGTTCAAGTAATCCTCCAATAGAACTAACAACTACGAAGTACTCTACCCTCCTTTGTGGACACTAAAGGTAGAAACGCACTACTATCACGTCACTTGAGCTCACGGACATGATAGTAGTGTTCTGTCACGATTATGCTTTGCAGGTTTTCATCTCAAAACTCTCAAAGCATCCCATTTTCACTCTGTCTCTCATCAACTATTGCATCATCTTTCACAAAATCCTCATTTCCAATAAATAATCACTTCACTTCTCCTGGTTCTAATAATCCTCCAATAGAACTAACAACAACGAAGGTACGAAGTACTCTACCCTCCTTTGTGGACACTAAAGGTAGAAACGCACTACTATCACGTCACTTGAGCTCACGGACATGATAGTAGTGTGTTTCTATGTAACTTAAACACAAAACATTCATAGCCTAACATCCATCTTTTGGTGGACACCTAACACAAAACGGTCCTACTACACTATTTCTTACAACCTCTACTAATTTGCTCTTTAAACTGTTTCCTAGCGATCTGTCTAATCCAGTCCGGGCGTGTTTTAGCACGCAACTAGAAACCTGACACAAAACGGTCCTATTACAGTATTTCTTACAACCTCTACTAATTTGCTCTTTAAACTGTTTCCTAGCGATCTGTCTAATCCAGTCCGGGCGTGTTTTAGCACGCAACTCATAATTTTGACGGGACATTATTGGTTTTCTGAAAGATTTAGCACATACTGGGTGTCCACCAAAATATGACTGAACTATTTGAGTAATCAGAGTGGTGCTTATTTCCAATGCTGGAAGAGAACTAAGGACTCACTAAAGCTCAGCACTAATCATGGTGGTGCCCATTTCTACTGCTCGAATACGATTACTGACAACACTGACTCCATAAACCTCAGGAGTAACTATGCTACTACTATCATTTTTATCAAAGTCTCAAACAATGTTGAGGATAAATTTCCATACTTCGGCTGGGATTGAACCCACACCCTCCTGATTACCAGGCGAGTCTGGAGCAGAGAATTACTCCCTAACAGTCTCCAAGTATTTTCACAGGTAACACATGACTGTAACATGAGATGAAATACCAAGGGGTAGTGAAAGATTTAGCACATACTGGGTGTCCACGAAAGTGTGACTGAACTATTTGAGTCATCAGAGTGGTGCTTATTTCTAATGCTGGAAGAGAACTAAGGACTCACTAAAGCTCAACACTAATCATGGTGGTGCCCATTTCTACTGCTCGAATACGATTACTGACTCCATAAACCTCAGCAGTAACTATGCTACTACTATCATTCCAAATTACCAATAGGAGCTAGAATTCGTCACAGAGCGTTACAATCTGGTTCCCAGAAGGTCCAATGACACGCTCAATTCTCAACTGAGTAGCGGTCATTGAGTAGCGCTCCTCCGCACTCACCTGGTATGGTGATTATTTGAACCCACACCCTCCTGATTACCAGGCGATTCTGGAGCAGAGAATTACTCCCTAACAGTCTCCAAGTATTTTCACAGGTAACACATGACTGTAACATGAGATGAAATACCAAGGGGTAGGTACACCCAATCTGAGAAATTTTGTGACATTTGTACATGCCTCAACCTTGATAACAATTTACCAACAGGAGCTAGAATTCGTCACAGAGCGTTACAGCCTGGTTCCCAGCCAATCCAGAAGGTCCAATGACACGCTCAATTCTCAACTGAGTAGCGGTCATTGAGTAGCGCTCCTCCGCACTCACCTGGTATGGTGATTATTTTCACATCACACCCCGAAATATAAAAGTCCCAAGCCTACACTCATTAGAGCGAAAAGCGCGTGACAGTATCTCTCGGAATTGTCTCGCGAGCATATTTAAAGTCAATTACACTGCAAGCACACCTGTGTGCAAATTAGACGCGGTCCAGTGGTGGATTTCTAAGTGAGAGACCGAGGGTTCAGGTGAGCCAATTGCTGGGAAGGGTTTGTAAATATCTCGTGTTCATGGGCCATCAAGAGGCGGTTAGAAGGTAACTAAGGGCGGGCACACACGTTCATTGAGGCTTATAGCTGTCATGCAAAACTGGACGTGAGTGCCCGGCCTTAGGGAAAGTCCAGATTTTGACCCCAAATGGGAGATGTAGGTACTTAGTTACGTAAAGCTGGCCAATCCACTATCAGGTAGACCTGACAGGTATACCTGGACAGGTCCACCTGTGAGCTCTACCTGATACCCGATAGTGTGTGTGCTCATCAGATATCAGGTAGACCTTGTCAGGGCGGCCCTATTCAAGCATACCTGTCAGGTCTACCTCAAAGTGAGTGGCCGGCCTCAGGTATCCGGTAGACCTGACAAGCGGACCTGTTCAGGCATACTTGTCAGGTCTACCTGAAAATGAGTGTCCGACCTTAGTATTTCATTTGTACCCCTAACAACATGGATGATTGGATGATGGGTAATTGTTGGCCTTACAATACAACGTACAATATATCGTACGTTGCCAACTTACCCAACCCAACCAAAATTTGGTACTCAAAGTTACCCAACAGAAATTGTTGTTAGGGAGGTATACGAAACCTTTGTCCAAACCTTACTGTTCTCCACTGACCACCGACTTCCAGTCAAGTGAAGAACACGTCTTGTTACGTGAATGTATGTCCATGAGTCATATTACCAACTGCATAGGATAATCGTATGCAAATAAGTGCAGTCTAATGCAGTGGGCACTGCGACGAGACAGAGTGGATAAGTGGATTGGAAAGTAATCTGTTTGACCTGAGTGTTATCTTTGGGAAGTTCGGATGGGGAATATGGTAGTCAAACAAGGAAATTTGGTGGCCAAGGAAGGAAATTTGGTGGTCAAGGAAATTGAGGAAATATGCTTTAGGTACCATTTTTCGTTTTGCTCGGGTACCCCCGGGAGGATACTAATTTTGTGATTCTTCTTTTCTCATGTGGTTAAGTTCTTGAAAAGGAGCAGTTCCGTTCAACCAAATGTCTTTTTGGGAGGGAAGGCTTGACGTTAATCCGGTCTTGTTTATCCTTCTGACGCGAGACGTTGTTGAGCTTGTTGTTTATCCACGATAATCGGTTTGCTTGTAAGTACCTACGTACACAAGTACTTCTCAGAATATATGTACAATTATGAACATAATCTTTAAATTCTCTCTTGAAATGCACCAAAGTTCCTTTGATCACAGGGTAGACAGACAGATCTGGAAATTATGTCTTCTTGGACTGTATGTCTAAAAGTCATAATTGCTCCTCAGTACATATTAGGTACAGTAGAGTTGATTAAGTTCGTCAACCCTACTTACTGTCATTTGAAACCTAGAAGACATTTTGCCTCGCCAAACTAGTCTGTCTTGATGAGTTCAACCTAAGTAAATTTATCGCACCTATTGGTAAATTGTTATCAAGGTTGAGGCATGTACAAATGTCACAAAATTTCTCAGATTGGGTGTACCCCTTGGTATTTCATCTCATGTTACTTACAGTCATAATAAGTAGGTACCTAATTTGATTCTATCAACATATTTATTAGAATGGAAGAACATCAAGTTATTAGTCCAAGAAAGGGTAATAAATCGGGCCGAAAAACTTTACTAATTTTTTTTAATTTACTAAATTGCTTTTATAAATCTAAAAGTCTGACATATTTTATGGCTTTTTTCTTGTTTCTTCGTTCATCCGACGTTCTTCCATTCTTCTTGCTTAGCGCTGCTCTCCTTTTTGTTTTTCCAATATCCTTATTTAAAAAGACGTAGGGTTCATTTCCAGGGGAAGAATATTGAAGGGAAAATGAATTTCATTATTGAAGGGAAAATGAATTTCATTTTGGGCTAGGTCAATTTGGATATTGTATGAATGTATGGCGGAGAGTGCGTAGACTGAATCATATGATTCTCCAGTCTCCTTGAAATACCTTCAAACTTTAATAGGAACTAATTCATAAGTCCTAAGGTATTCACGTTACGAAGATGTAAGTTCATCCTGAAAACTTTAAATTGAACACATATTGGAAAATTTACCAAGGAAGGATATATCCTTCCTTGGTAACCTATAGGTTAGATTCCTTGGTCACTTAGGTTAATCTACGTCAAGTCGAACTTCTAATAGGACGTTCTCGACCAAACAAACACATGGTAGAAACACACTACCAACAAAAAGAATCTGCTCTGTGGGACATGTCAGGGAGCGTGTAGCGCGACCGTGTGTGTGTATGTGTGTAGTGGTACCAACACGTGACGTGACGTAACGTTATGGTAGTGTGGCTGTCCTGAACGAAATTACCTACACTATTGTGGAGAAACTTTGAACTACAGCTTTCTGACTCCCCATGACTTCACGTGACGTGTTAGTAGTGTGTTTCTACCTTGAGATTCTCAATGTAACCTTTCCTCTCTGATTCATACTAGTGTCTGCTGCATTGAATGAAAAATATGAAACAAAGTGACATTTCTAATAAAAACCTGTTTGCTCCCGTGATACATTTTGGATTAAAAACAATGGAAAAGCCAGCGGAAACTGGCGGCAAAGAAAATGAACTATAAATCAAAAGACAAACTAGATGAAAAGCCAAGGTTTGCCAGTCAGCCAGCGTAATAGGAATGTCTGCTGGGGTTGCAGGTATTCCTTTTTATTAGTTTCTGTTTTATTTATGACGTTCCATAGCACAATCATATGATCATCATTGGGAGGATGCTTGGCTGTTCCCCTTCCATAGAAGAGATGGTCCAAGATAATGAACTGAGAATGAAAAGGGATCATGAATGACGATGATGTGGTGCCACAGAAGGGATATCTATTAACCTACCGTCCTACCCTGTATACAACATGAGGAAACAGTCCCTAAAATGTTGAGCTTCAAGGATCTCATCGTACCAAACCCAAACACTTCTAGAGTCGAAACCAAAGAGATCTCTGACAAATGTTCTCAAAATCAAAAAGTAAAAATTCCCTCCCTATCTTCCCATTTGTATAAAGAACATTATTGTGTCTCTACAACCTGAACCTTACAAATTTTCCAAGCCAAACATGGGTAGATAGTCACAATGGAAAGTCTGTGATGTCAAGAAAAGAAAATAGCCCTTTTTTTTCTAATAAGAAACACTTCAAGAGGTTTTCCATATACGGGCGGAAATCTCCTAAATTTGATTTCAAAGTTTTTCTTTCTCGCTAAGTCGGAAACACTCAAGAAGGAGAAAGTGAAAGAGAAGGAAATAATGGAGAAAGAGAGCGAATGAGAAATGTCTAGAAAGAGAAAGACAACTTCAATATAAAAGCTTGGGGTCGGCGTTTTTCAACGGCTTCTCAATCAGCTTTAGAGTGATCGCTTTGAGGCCAACTGGTTTTTGCTAAACAAAATTTTCCGAGTGGATCCCCTTCGCACTCAACCTTCGCTATTGATATTGCATAAAGAAATTTGGACTAATCTACTCCTTTTCTGGATGCATCTAGTCCTGAAGCTTAGGTGTACATTACATTACATTAAAATGGGGGTCTTTTTTGACGAAATCCCTGTGTGCGGAGTCCAGTATGTAGGACTATTTCAACCAGCTTGGGTGTACAATCTCATGTTTCAGAGTTTCAGTCACAATTTATTCTGTCATCTCTTAGCATGCTCGCAGACTAGTCTCCAAGCATTCTCAGATTTAACATTGTGGCTGTCGTCATAGGATTTTGCCTAAACGGGCGTCTGCACACTAAAAATATCAACAAGAATACATGGGTCATGCTCCCATCTTCTATAAATAGCTATGGAATGTACACAGGTGGTTGCAGAAATTGATAATATCACCATCCCTTTCGTACTGCCCCAATAATTTCGTACGTGTAGACCCTCCTCCTTAATTGAGTATTTAGAGCTTCAACATTATTTCACTGTCCAATTCAGACGAAATGAAGCTTGCATAAAGGCCTTTATAAAATATTCTCAGAATAGCTCGACCAGTGGTGGTATTCCTTTCCATATGCATAATAGGTTAAATAGCATTAGGTTAGAGATTAGCATTAGGGTTAGTTCTGTGGTCATTTCTGCTGCTGGAAAACAGGAGTTACCACTATCCGTACCTTCACATGCCTTTCCTGCCAATGTATGTTATATCCAATTCCACTAATTTCGTAGAGCAGTGTTTACGAGGGTGAACTTCTAATACCGAAGGTTGGTGGTTTATCCAAATCAAGTCATTATTCAATGATGAGCCTTCATTCTTAACCCAATTCAAAGTACAATACCCATGAAGGTATAGATCTTGAATTTCTTTGACCATACTGCCATACTCTATCTCAGAATAGTAACACTGCTTTCTTCTCTTTCTCCCTCAATCTTTCTCCTTTAAATGCGCAATTAATTACTTATTAAACTTAAATTGGGGAATTTTACATCTCCACTACTTTCTTTGCCGGATATGCCCTCCTGCATTGGATATCCACGGTGATTTCTTTGCAAAATTTCACAAATTGGATAATTCGATGTCTCCATTTTAATACTGAATTCAATTTTCAACCTTATAAAAACAAATCCGTTCTAGCTTCATCAATGAAAACCAGTCTTTCTAGTTGACTAGAACCTCTAACATCATTTCGGACAGAAGATCCCGTTTCATCCTGTAAGACGAAAACACGGCAAAAGTTTAATTACATTAATTGCTCTTCAACGCCCATTATATGTGCGTAGGCATATTGCTCTCATTGATGCCAATAGCGTTGTCAAAGTTGAATGACGATGACGCTTTTAAACACTGAAACGTATTCACAAAAGCATGATGTCGTAAGTCCTAAAGGGCACTCACAATCATTTGAGTCATTTCAAATCGTAAAATGGCTCTCATTGATGCCAATAGCGTTGAATGACGACACTTTTAAACACTGAAACGTATTCACAAAAGCATGATGTCGTAAGTCCTAAAGGGCACTCACAATCATTTGAGTCATTTCAAATCGTAAAGGGCAAGGATCTGTTCACGATCCCAAAGGGCTGATAAGAATAGCTTTGCATGTAAAAATAAATTCATTGATCAATGATAATTTCATGTAAAAATAAATTCATTGATCACGTATAGCAATGGAAGGTACATAGTTTCTGAAAGTTTTTACTTTCTATTACTACAGTATAGCGGAGCTATACTAGTAATGAAAGTATTGCAATCGGTCCAAATTTTCAAAATCGGGAATATTGATCACGTATAGCAATGGAAGGTACAAAGTTTCCGAAAGTTCTTTATCAATTACCACAGATTCCATAAAAGGTATAGGACTTATAGTCTTTATAGAGCTTCTAAATCGATGTTGTCATGAGTGAAAGCGTGAAAGGACATTCCATGCCACCCTGTAGGGAGCGAAAAGTTTCAACTTTTGAGGCTCTGCTACCCAACCTTGGTCCTTGTAGGGGACTTGTTACCTTGGTCCTTGTACGGGACTTGTTACCTTGGTCCTTGTACGGGACTTGTTACCTTGGTCCTTGTAGGGGACTTGTTACCTTGGTCCTTGTACGGGATTTGTTACCTTGGTCCTTGTACGGGACTTGTTACCTTGGTCCTTGTAGGGGACTTGTTACCTTGGTCCTTGTACGGGATTTGTTCCTATGGAATAGTGGCCACTCTTTAATAATCTGGTTTAAATGACTGGCTGAAATTGGACTCCTTAAAAATCAAACCAACAGGGATTTCAAAATAAAACCATACAGAAATTTCACCTGAAGCGTAAATAAAAACCTTTAGTTATGGAGCTAATAGAAGATACATACGTCTTTCGCAAACCTTACGACAGAAGCAGAAGGTTTGCATCTCAGCAGAGAGTATTAGGTGAAGTATTGCACCACAGCCCCAAGATCTTCAAAATTAACTCAGTTCATAGCCTTAAAGCTCAAGGAATACACCTCAGTCAATGGCCTTAACCGGTGCACCAAGTCATCGAAGAGGGTTCAAATTGAGGCTTGAGGGGGGGCTCCCCAATTTAATAAAGCCCGGCACATAATAGAGTTGAATTTATATGATAAACCATTTGTTTAATATCGGAATTATTATTGACTGACATACACACTAGACTATGGTCGAATTGAAAATAGTAATTATAATTATCTATACAAGGTGGACACTAAGGCATGGATTGCTGGAGGGGGTTTTCAATTGGATGTTTTAGATTTACATTCCTTCATATTGTTTTCTTTTAGTCACCCTATTAAAGGCCTGACCCTGTTTGCATGTGGCCTTTTTGGTGGACTGCATTCACAGTTCTCAGTAATAAGTAGGTAGGTACATAATAACACTAACAACCCATCACTAGGTAATACATTATCCCGTTAGCATATTAATGGCTTGTTCTAAATGTCGTACGGATTGGAAAGTTGTAGACAGTTCCAGCATAGATAGATAGCCTCTGACATCTAACTCTAATTTATAGGTGGCAAAGCTTGCAATTTGAGTTAAGTAGAACTCCTAATAGAAATTATCTAATCCCATTAAATTTATCTAATAACAAAAAATATTAAATAAGGATATTGGAAAAACAAAAAGGAGAGCAGCGCTAAGCAAGAAGAAAGAGGGGATTTTCAATTGGATGTTTTAGATTTACATTCCTTAATATTGTTTTCTTTTAGTCACCCTATTAAAGGCCTGAACCTGTTTGCATGTGGCCTTTTTGGTGGACTGCATTCACAGTTCTCAGTAATAAGTAGGTAGGTACAAAATAACACTAATAACCCATCACTAGGTAATACACTATCAGTTAGCATATTAATGGCTTGTTCTAAATGTCGTACGGATTGGAAAGTTGTAGACAGTTCCAGCATAGACAGATAGCCCCTGACATCTAACTCTAATTTATAGGTGGCAAAGCTTGCAATTTGAGTAAGTAGAACTCCTAATAGAAATTATCACTAATCCCATTAAATTTATCTAATAACAAAAAATATTAAATAAGGATATTGGAAAAACAAAAAGGAGAGCAGCGCTAAGCAAGAAGAATGGAAGAACGTCGGATGAACGAAGAAACAAGAAAAAGCCATAAAATATGTCAGACTTTTAGATTTATAAAAGCAATTTAGTAAATTAAAAAAATTAGCAAAGTTTTTCGGCCCGATTTATTACCCTTTCTTGGACTAATAACTTAATGTTCTTCCATTCTAATAAATATGTTGATAGAATCAAGTTAGGTAGGTACCTACTTATAGGAAAACTAGCCTATTTTTCAAAACATGACTGAAAATAAGCTACCATTACGTGTAATGTTATGGCTCGGTCAATCCGATATGTGTGGGACAAAACAACTCTTTCATCTACCAAGATCATAACTTTTCTGACTTTAAGCAGCTCCCAAATTCTGCTCTCCTTGGCCAAGTGCACCCCAAAATAGTCGGCATAGTCAATTGGTAGAACGTGATGCACGCCCAGTCAGCCACCAATCCAGTCATACACCAGGCTCAACGTTGCTTCAAATTTTAACAAGGAAATTGGAGATCCACAGAGGAAAAACTGTTGCCTTCTTCTCAAATTCTAATCACAATGGTGAGAGAATCTTTTGATTAGTCTCCAATTAGAATCCTCAATCCTCAGTTCTCGCAGCAAATAGCAATTTTCTCCTATTTTTCAAAGGATCGTAAAAAGTAGTCTTAAAAGAAGTAAGCACCTTAAGTTCAATCTCATACCGGCTGGTGGGAACTAATAAAATCTCACTTTCCATTGCCTCTTGGGTTCTGATGAATTTGAACTGGAATGAATGTGATGGAATTGGTATTCTGGATTTTGAAAAAGTTCAATTACAATTTTATACGTTTGGATCAACCAATCAACAGAATTTCACCGTGAAATGTCGACAACAAAGAGGTGAAATTGTTTCCAGGGAGATGAAAAATCTGTTCGGCTCTTTTAAAGAGCTCACTTTCCATTGCCTCTTGGGTTCTGATGAATTTGAACTGGAATGGATGTGATGGAATTGGTATTCTGGATTTTGAAAAAGTTCAATTACAATTTTATACGTTTGGATCAACCGATCAACAGAATTTCACCGTGAAATGTCGACAACAAAGAGGTGAAATTGTTTCCAGGGAGATGAAAAATCTGTTCGGCTCTTTTAAAGAGGACACGAAAACAAAATACCTGAAACCATTTTGAACCTTCAAGGGCGATCAGTATTTTCGGCACCTCTAATTGACAAAAGCCATTAAATCTATCCAAAAAAGTAGTGGATTGTTGGAGAAAGCAGAAATAAATTTTGAAAAAGTTCAATTACAATTTTATACGTTTGGATCAACCGATCTACAGAATTTCACCGTGAAATGTCGACAACAAAGAGGTGAAATTGTTTCCAGGGAGATGAAAAATCTGCTCGGCTCTTTTAACGTTTTGAAGAGGACACGAAAACAAAATACCTGAAACCATTTTGAACCTTCAAGGGCGGGCGATCAGTATTTTCGGCACCTCTAATTGACAAAAGCCATTAAATCTATCCAAAAAAGTAGTGGATTGTTGGAGAAAGCAGAAATAAATGAGCAAGAAAAATTGAGAAACTGACGCACACAGAGAGTCGCTCCAGAATCCTTTTCCTCAAAGTGAAGAGGTTGAACGCAAAAATAAATCACCATGGTGGTAGCATGGAAAATTAAATTCATTAAAGCAACGCCAAGCAATTAAGATTTTTAGAGTAATAAAAAGGTGGAGTAAAAAAAAGAACATTGTTTGAAACTTCTAAATTGCTTTTATTCTAATTAATTTAATTAAATAAAGTTAATTAATCATACAGCCGTTGCTCAGGTCTAAGAAACGTAAAGAGGCAAACCTTGAGTTTCGTGTGGTGAATCCTTTCTGGATGCATCTTCTTCTTTTTTCTTCGCCTTTTCCCATGTTCAGAAGGGGTCGGCGTTTTTCATCGGCTTCTCAATCAGCTTTAGAGTGATCGCTTTGAGACCAACTGGTTTTGGCTAAACAAAATTTTCCGAGTGGATATCCTTCGCACTCAACCTTCGCTATTGATATAGCATAAAGAAATTTGGACTAATCTACTCCCTTTCTGGATGCATCTAAAGTCCTAAAGCTTGGGTGTACATTACATTACATTAAGTAAACTGGGGTCTTTTCTGACGAAATCCCCGTGTGCGGAGTCCAGTATGTGTATGTAGGACTATTGCACCCAGCTTGGGTGTACAATCTCATGTTTCAGAGTTTCAGTCACAATTCTGTCATCTCTTAGCATGCTCACAGACTAGTCTCCAAGCATTCTCAGATTTAACATTGTGGCTGTCGTCATAGGATTTTGCCTAAACGGGCGTCTGCACACTAAAAATATCAACAAGAATACTCGTACATGGGCCATGCTCCCATCTTCTATAAATAGCTATGGAATGTACTTGTACACAGGTGGTTGCAGAAATTGATAATATCCTAATAATATCACCATGCCCTTTCGTACTGCCCCAATAATTTCGTACGTGTGGACCCTCTTCCTTAATTGAGTATTTAGAGCTTCAACATTATTTCACTGTCCACTTCAGACGAAATGAAGCTTGCATAAAGCCCTTTATTAAATATTCTCAGAATAGCTCGACCAGTGGTGGCATTCCTTTCAATATGCATAATAGATTAAATAGCATTAGGTTAGAGATTAGCATTAGGGTTAGTTCTGTGGTCATTTCTGCTGCTGGAAAGCAGGAGTTACCACTATCCGTACCTTCATATGCCTTTCCTGCCAATGTATGTTATATCCAATTCCACTAATTTCGTCGAGCAGTGTTTACGAGGGTGAACTTCTAATACCGAAGGTTTATCCAAATCAAGTCATTATTCAATGATGAGCCTTCATTCTTAACCCAATTCAAACTACAATACCCATGAAGGTATAGATCTTGAATTTCTTTGACCATACTGGCATACTCTATCTCAGAATAGTAACACTGCTTTCTTCTCTTTCTCCCTCAATCTTTCTCCTTTAAATGCGCAATTAATTGCTCTTCAACGCCCATTATATGTGCGTAGGCATAATAATGGCTCTCATTGATGCCAATAGCGTTGAATGACGACACTTTTAAACACTGAAACGTATTCACAAAAGCATGATGTCGTAAGTCCTAAAGGGCACTCACAATCATTTGAGTCATTTCAAATCGTAAAGGGCAAGGATCTGTTCACGATCCCAAAGGGCTGATAAGAATAGCTTTGCATGTAAAAATAAATTCATTGATCAATGATAATTTCATGTAAAAATAAATTCATTGATCACGTATAGCAATGGAAGGTACATAGTTTCTGAAAGTTTTTACTTTCTATTACTACAGTATAGCGGAGCTATACTAGTAATGAAAGTATTGCAATCGGTCCAAATTTTCAAAATCGGGAAATGGTTGGAAATATCCGTTTTGGGATCCCCTGATGTCAAAAAAGTGATTTTTAGCCCATGGTCTGTACGTAACGTACGTACGTACGTAACGTACGTACGTACGTAACGTACGTACGTACGTAACGTACGTACGTACGTAACGTACGTACGTACGTAACGTACGTACGTACGTAACGTACGTACGTACGTAACGTACGTACGTACGTAACGTACGTACGTACGTAACGTACGTACGTACGTAACGTACGTACGTACGTAACGTACGTACGTACGTAACGTACGTACGTACGTAACGTACGTACGTACGTAACGTACGTACGTACGTAACGTACGTACGTACGTACGTACGTACGTACGTGCGTACATACATACGTACAGACCATGGGCTAAAAATCACTTTTTTGACATCAGGGGATCCCAAAACGGATATTTCCAACCATTTCCCGATTTTGAAAATTTGGACCGATTGCAATACTTTCATTACTAGTATAGCTCCGCTAAACTGTAGTAATAGAAAGTAAAAAATCTGGTGTGAACATCACACGACTTTCCTTATCCTATTGAATGATGCTTATTTGAGTGTTCTTTTACCCTAACTTTTACAATATCTCTAACCGTTTTGTCGCTATAGCTGAAAACCGCCAAAAAACGGTCGAAATCTGTCAAAAGCGGTCAAAATACCGCCAAGCGCAGCAAACATCTCAACCAAACGTTTTGTGTTGCATCCTTATCACATTTCAATGTGATTTTTCACGCCGAATCGAATGGTGCTACTTTTAGTACTGTTTGACTTACGGTTGAGAAGTTGCGGGTTCGATACTTCCCTGTGTCGACAAATTTCCCTTTTATTCGTGAACCGTTACTAAATGAGCACGTGAATAGTCTATCCCATGTGATTTTTTACGCGGAATCGAATGGTGCTACTTTTAGCACTCTCTGACTTAGAGTTGAGAAGTTGCGGGTTCGATACTCAAATGTAATAGAAAGTCGTGTGATGTTCACACCAGATTTTTTTTTTATCAATTACCACAGATTCCATAAAAGGTATAGGACTTATAGTCTTTATAGAGCTTCTAAATCGATGTTGTCATGAGTGAAAGCGTGAAAGGACATTCCATGCCACCCTGTAGGGAGCGAAAAGTTTCAACTTTTATGTGTTGTTGTGATATTAATGCAATGATTTAATGTAGCAAGAAATGTTTCATGCTTCTGCCAGGGTTGGAATCAAGACTCGAGGAAAGTGATTGCCCTGTCCGTATCTGACTATTTTGTCAGTATCAGTCTGTATCAGATTATTAGGTTCGGATTGCATTGGCCGTTTCATAACTAACATCCGAGTTGGAGGAGGTACCTACTGTAAGGTTAGATTTAAAGAGAACAGTCAAACTAATGAATATCCTTTGTTCTGCTCTCATGATGGAAATAAGATTACCCTGAAAGTGGAGCTCAGAAGGTACTCTACCGCCTTAGAATCCTTAGATTTCAAAAGAAGTCATCTCTCATCAGAATGGAAGCTATAATCAATGTTTTTAACTTCTGAAAGCCCAAACTATGATGGACTTACAACCTATTAGGGTTATGGTAAGCTTACGAGCTAGTAAACTATGGTGATCTACTGGTCTTTCAACCTGGAGGACGCAAAAGCTTAAGAAAGTCGTGTGCTATGCAACGGGAAGATCAAATCCCTTAGGCTGGATCCTTGAATCCAGCCCTGGTCTTGTACTGAGGATACGCTACCTGGTGTAATCATGTAGGTAGTATGTAAACATTTTTAATAATACCCCACCAGGGGAGGACACTCTTGGGGCAATGCCCTGTTGTTAATGACAATAATGTCTTTCATCAGAATTATGATTTTTTTTCTCATGTCCGAAAAAGGGAGCTGACACGAGAATCTGACGCAGAAGTTTCTTTAGTACAAGGAGACACACATGTTTTTGTTTCCACATTTCGGTGACTGACTCATCACCTTTGTGAGGGTCCATCAAGAGTTGATGTCTGATAAGTTCTCTTGTATTTTCCTGAGCACTTTAAGCACAGAGCTTTATGTTCCCTCTTTGAACACAGGATCCAACCGTCCATCTCATTTTCCCTCGGCCCTGTCCTTGTCCAGCACATCATGATGTTTCGTGTTACGTTTCTCCTTTTCTTTCCTGGTCCGAAGTTCAATTAAGTCTGAACACCTCCCCAGGGGATTGGAGAGTAGCTACCAATTTATTATCTAAGTTCACAAGTCTCATATATGAACTTGATATAAAAAGAGTGGGCGCCAATTGATATAGAAGGAAGAAAAAAGGGTTGCCCCCGATTGGGTGCCAATCGATATAGAAAGAGTAATATTAGGTTCGGATTGCATTGGCCATTTCATAACTAACATCCGAGATGGAGGAGGTACCTACTGTAAGGTTAGATTTAAAGAGAACAGTCAAACTAATGAATATCTTTTGTTCTGCTCTCATGATGGGAATGAGATTACCCTGAAAGTGGAGCTCAGAAGGTACTCTACCGCCTTGGAATCCTTAGATTTCAAAAGGAGTCATCTCTCATCAGAATGGAAGCTATAATCAATGTTTTTAACTTCTGAAAGCCCAAACTATGATGGACTTACAACCTATTAGTGTTATGGTGAGCTTACGACCTAGTAAACTATGGTGATCTACTGGTCTTTCAACCTGGAAGACGCAAAATTGTAAATTGTAAATAAATGTTGATTTTATTGTGATAATAATATACATAAAGATAGGTCTTAAAACTAGCTGACAATTACATTTTTATTTTTTCTATTTGGTATCTATCTAATGTATGTTTTTTTTTTCTCGTTGATTTTGTCAGACTTTGAAGTGCGGACCATACGGACCGTCAGTCCGCACCGTCCACACTCCAAAAGCTTAAGAAAGTCGTGTGCTATGCAACGGGAAGATCAAATCCCTTGGGCTGGATCCTTGAATCCAGCCCTGGTCTTGTACTGAGGATATGCTACCTGGTGTAATCACGTAGGTAGTATGTAAACATTTTTAATAATAACCCACAGGGGAGGACACTCTTGGGGCAATGCCCTGTTGGAAAAGGAAACACTGCCCATTTTTCTCGAGTGAAAGTCAAAGGAAAACGAAGAAATGCCACAATACCAGAAAAGGCTGCAAAAAATATGGGGACATTATCGTCATCCAAGTAAAATTCTGTCAGCCCTCTTTTAAAATTTAAAGACGACCAGATAGTAGTTTGTGGATCCGGGCCCTGACGAGAGCCGTTTCACACAATTTTCCAAGTTGGAATTTTCTTTCCTACCTATGCTATGAGTAGACGAGTTTTTCCTGGAAAAGTTTTGTTTCAGACAGGGTGGGTGCGATATATTGTTAGTATAATCGTCTTTATAATTGTCTTTAAAGCATTACAGATCGTTTGCCTTCCATTATACAGGATGGAAAACTATTGTGATCCCTATGATTGATATTTTTCAATTCCGCTTTTTGTATCGTTTCCATCTATTGTTTTCTGAGCAGACTTATTAGTTTTTTCCTCTTTTCTTTCAATTTTGGGTCACAGTTTTACAACTCGTATCTCGTCATCATTCACGATAACTTTGGTCAATTCCTTTTTGTTCCATTTCATGACAAGCCACTTATTTCCTTCTTCGGTCCTTCTGCGATCTGAGCCTACATGAGTTCCAGGGGCAAAAAGGTCGGATGGAATCTCATGGAGGAGCTTCCATTGGTGCAAGTATTGCAACTACAAAAGGTGCACCAACGCAACGTTGGTAAGTGACTTCACCGTCGGTTTGGAAGTATAGGGAGGAGGAGATAGAGTCCAAGGTAAAGTGGTACGTAAGGGAGGACAAGTGGTATGTTTGGTAGGAGAGGACAAGAAGTTAAGAGTTGGGTAGGTAGTAGGTAGGGGCGATTCTTCTCCTTTTTCCTCCATATGTCACAGAAATTGATATTTTGATTTAAAATGATAATCTGAATGTGTCAAGTCCATATAAGAATTTCGTTCTTCCATCCCCTTTCTCTCTCCTTTTTCTCAGAATGTTCACGTTTTCTCCTCCTCCTCCTCCTCCTCCTCCTCCTTCTTCTTCTTCTTCTTCTTCTTCTTCTTCTTCTTCGGATTGTCAATATCCGATTCCATATTAAAGGTGTCACATTTTTGTTGAATTTGAGATTTTTTTTTCTTATTTCAATTTGGTGATGTCTCCATTGCAGCATACTATCCAACAGAAATGTCGAGAGAGAGGTAGAGAGAGAGAAGGAGAGCGATCTCCGAAAAAAGGTGATTTTATTCCTTCGGTGTCAGAAAATAACAAAATCTTTCGTGAACAGACAGTGAAGTTTAGGGGCAGTCACCCCGAAGGTAAACTGACAGTCTTGACTCCTGTACTCCTGTGTCAGCATAAAGTGATGAGAAGATCCCAATAAAGAGAACCCGAATATGGACGCATACGTGCTGTCAACTTTAGAAAGCTCACAATATTGTCATCACCGATGAAGGAAATAAGTAATATGGTGAATATGAGAAAAACATGAAGAAAATTGAAAAATCTCATCTTGAACACATATCGCCATTTGACATCGCAATGTTATCTGCTCTTGCGTTTCATTGTTCAGGGTGGAATTTGGGATGTTTTGAAGGGAAAATTATTGGATGTGTTCTGAATTTCTGAATGATAAATTGTATTAATACTAATTCATACTTACTGTTAGTCAAGACCAAGTATTCGCATTCTACTTGACTGGGAACGGTTACTGAAAATGGCTCTGTTGCCGTTCTTTGGTCCTTGTAGGGGACTTGTTACCTTGGTCCTTGTATGGGACTTGTTACCTTGGTCCTTGTACGGGATTTGTTACTTTGGTCCTTGTACGGGACTTGTTACCTTGGTCCTTGTACGGGACTTGTTACCTTGGTCCTTGTACGAGACTTGTTACCTTGGTCCTTGTACGGTACTTGTTACCTTGGTCCTTGTACGGGACTTGTTAGCTTGGTCCTTGTACGGGACTTGTTACCTTGGTCCTTGTACGGGACTTGTTACCTTGGTCCTTGTACGGGACTTGTTACCTTGGTCCTTGTACGGGATTTGTTACCTTGGTCCTTGTATGGGACTTGTTACCTTGGTCCTTTACGGGATTTGTTACCTTGGTCCTTGTACGGGATTTGTTACCTTGGTCCTTGTATGGGACTTGTTCCTATGGAATAGTGGCCACTCTTTGGTATCTGGTTTAAATGACTGGCTGATATTGGACTCCTTAAAAATCCAACCAACAGGGATTTCATAATAAAACCATACAGAAATTTCACCTGAAGAGTAAATTAAAACCTTTAGTTATGGAGCTAATAGAAGATACGTGTTTCGCAAACCTTACGACAGAAGCAGAAGGTTTGCATCTCAGCAGAGTGTATTAGGTGAAGTATTGCACCACAGCCCCAAGATCTTCAAAATTAACTCAGTTCATAGCCTTAAAGCTCAAGGAATACACCTCAGTCCCTGGATGTGTGGATGGGTTTAGGAGGAAATGGCGTCATCCGATGAAGGAAAGACTTCGTTCTTGGCGCTGTGGCCTTTAAGATGGGTGACTTTGTGGGGGAAGAGCAGTGATTTTTGAAGTAAGTACGAGTATTTTGACTATTTTGTTCATCATTCCATCCTCTCTGTCAAAATGCTTACTTTTCTTTCTGTGCCCGTGAGATAGGAAACTATTGAAATGCTATTTTTCAGTTCACGTCATAATGGGGTCAAGGACAGTTCAACTAATGTTTGTGAAACAATCGAATCCCACAATATTAGCACCAAAGCCGATACTCATTGAGACAATCTTTCGTTTTCTTCTACCTACAAGAAAGTTTGGTTCTCCTAAATATATATGGGGTCAAGGAAAGTTCAACTAATGTTTGTTAAACAATCGACTCCCACAATATTAGCACCAAAGCCGATACTCATTGAGACAATCTTTCGTTTTCTTCTACCTACAAGAAAGTTTGGTTCTCCTAAATATAAGAAAGGGAAAGTTTGTAAGGTCAGATCGAACATAAAATCCGTCATGTCCTGCTGGATGACCATTTTCTCATTTTCTTCGACGTTCTCCTTATTGCACAATTGGACACAAACACACACACATACGAAATTCAATTTCAGTTCCATTTGTCAAACATCTCGTTATCTCCAACAGTCAAAACATCCGAGTCAAGAGCAAAGTTAATCTTTGTAAGTATCCCATTTTCCCATTATTTTCTTCCCGATGACTTTTGCTGTTTTTTTTTTAAGCAATTTAAATCGCTACATGGGGTTTGTCGAAAACAATCAAAAAAGGTTATTTTCTAACTTTCTTGTCTTCTTTTTCTTCATCTTCTTCTTCCTTTTTACTTTTTTTTTATCAGGACACAGCTCATAGGTTACGTGTGTGTCCTTTCCCCTTTCTTCCCATCCTCTCCCTTCTCCCTCAGTGAGCGATCCCTCATCCCTCGTCCTCCCACAGTCAAAAGACCTGATCTATTCTGTTTGGAAAATTTCCCTCCTTTACAAAATCATTGATAGGTTCCGAACTGCAGGCACTTTGATGCGAGGAAAGAAGAATGGGGATCTGCCTTGTGCTGTTTTATGAACTCTTTGTGGATTGATTAACTGTGATTGAGAATGATTTTTTATGTTCTATGCATTTCCAAACAATGACAATAATTAAAATCAGATAAAAATAAATAAATTATTCTTATCAAGACAATGTCGATTAAGATGTTTTAAATTGGTGAGCTTTCGATGTCACTCTTCCTCTTTACTTTTTTTTTTTATCAGGACACAGCTCATAGGTTACGTGTGTCCTTTCCCCCTTCTTCCCATCCTCTCCCTTCTCCCTCAGTGAGCGACCCCTCATCCCTCGTCCTCCCACAGTCAAAAGACCTGATCTATTCTGTTCGGAAAATTTCCCTGCTTTACAAAATCATTGATAGGTTCCGAACAGCAGGCACTTTGATGCGAGGGAAGAAGAATGGGGATCTGCCTTGTGCTGTTTTATGAACTCTTTGTGGATTGATTAACTGTGATTGAGAGTGATTTTTTTTTGTTCTATGCATTTCCAAACAATGACAATAATGTCTTTCATCAGAATTATGATTTTTTTCTCATGTCCGAAAAAGGGAGCTGACACGAGAATCTGACGAAGAAGCTTCTTTAATACAAGGAGACACACATGTTTTTGTTTCCACATTTCGGTGACTAACTCATTCCCTTTGTGAGGGTCCATCAAGAGTTGATGTCTGATAAGTTCTCTTGTATTTTCCTGAGCTTTTTAAGCACAGAGCTTTATTTTCCCTCTTTGAACACAGGATCCAACCGTCCATCTCATTTTCCCTCGGCCCTGTCCTTGTCCAGCACATCATGATGTTTCGTGTTACGTTTCTCCTTTTCTTTCCTGGTCCGAAGTTCAATTAAGTCTGAACACCTCCCCAGGGGATTGAGAGTAGCTACCAATTTATTATCTAAGTTCACAAGTCTCATATATGAACTTGACTTCTTAGTTTTCCTTCTAACTTTCTGTTTTCTTCTTCCTTTTCAGGGAGAGGGGAATTCGTTTTGTTTTGTTTGTTTTTTTTTTTTTTTTTTTTTTTTTTTTTAGCAGTTAAGTAAGATATACCTGTGTACATTCCATAGCTATTTATAGAAGATGGGAGCATGACCCATGTATTCTTGTTGATATTTTTAGTGTGCAGACGCCCGTTTTAAACTTTCCCTTTCTTATATTTAGGAGAACCAAACTTTCTTGTAGGTAGAAGAAAACGAAAGATTGTCTCAATGCTGAGTATCGGCTCTGGTGCTAATCTTGTGGGATTTGATTGTTTCACAAACATTAGTTGAACTTTCCTTGACCCCATTATAACGTGAACTGAAAAATAGCATCTCAATATTTTTCCATCTCACGGGCACAGAAAGAAAAGTAAGCATTTTGACAGAGAGGATGGAATGATGAACAAAATAGTCAAAATACTCGTACTTACTTCAAAAATCACTGCTCTTCCCCCACAAAGTCACCCATCTCAAAGGCCACAGCGCCAAGAACGTAGTCTTTCCTTCATCGGATGACACCATTTCCTCCTAAACCCATCCACACATCCAGCGCTCTGGGTATGAAAATATTCGGGGAAAAGTTTGATAATTAAGTTTTTAGATTGGATACTCGTACTTACTTACTTACTCGTACTAAATAGTCAAAATAAAAATCACTGCTCTTCTACCACAAAGTCACCCATCTCAAAGGCCACAGCGCCAAGAACGAAGTCTTTCCTTCATCGGATGACGCCATTTCCTCCTAAACCCATCCACACATCCAGCGCTCTGGGTATGAAAATATTCGGGGAAAAGTTTGATAATTAAGTTTTTAGATTGGCCGCACACAGGGATTTCATCAGAAAAGACCCCCATTTTAATGTAATGTACACTCAAGCTTTAGGACTTTAGATGCATCGAGAAAAGGAGTAGATTAGTCCAAATTTCTTTATGCTATATCAATAGCGAAGGTTGAGTGCGAAGGGGATCCACTCGGAAAATTTTGTTTAGCCAAAACCAGTTGGCCTCAAAGCGATCACTCTAAAGCTGATGAAAAACGCCGACCCCATCTGAACATGGGAAAAGGCGAAGAAAAAAGAAGAAGATGCATCTAGAAAGGATTCACCACACGAAACTCAAGGTTTGCCTCTTTACGTTTGAAGCACCGTCAATATATTTTCGACAAAAATGAGCTGAGGAAATTTAATTAATAAAATTTTCCTAATAATAACATAACAAGATGTCTTCGTTTGAACCGACAACGTATAATTATAACTCTTCCCCCAGCCGTCTCTTCCGTTCCCCACCTTTATGTTACCTGAAACCTTCAGCCCCTCATACCATGCTTTTCAAATATGTAATTAAACTTTTGCCGTGTTTTCGTCTTACAGGATGAAACGGGATCTTCTGCCCGAAATGATGTTAGAGGTTCTAGTCAACTAGAGAGACTGGTTTTCATTGATGTACGATCAGAAGCTAGAACGGATTTGTTTTTATAAGGTTGAAAATTGAATTCAGCATTGAAATGGAGACATCGAATTATCCAATTTGTGAAATTTTGCAAAGAAATCACCGTGGGTATCCAATGCAGGAGGGCATATCCGGCAAAGAAAGTAGTGGAGATGTAAAATTCCCCAATTTAAATTTAATAAGTTAGTGGAGATGTCCAATTCACCACTGTAGTTTGAAGATTAGTGGAGATGCCATGTTCACAAATTTCACTTCAGTCCTATTGATCACGGGAATTAGTGGAGATGTAAGTTTCCCGAAGAAAAACAAAATTTCAAAGTCAAATCAAACCTTCCCAATCCAGTTCTCAGCCTGTCTTTCTCGCCACCAAGTTCTTTCTTCAGAAGGACCGACTTTCTCCGAACCCTGTAGTCGCTATAAAATTGTAACAGTATAACTTAAATTAATTAATCAACTCTGGAAAAAAAAAACTCGAAAAACTATTCCCGTCGTTGCTAGAATCATGGCACAACATTTCATCAAGTATTATCATCGTAATTAGAATAATTACAACGTACAAAATGATGTTTAATTAAATTTAAGCAAATCAAACCTTCCCAATCCAGTTCTCAGCCTGTCTCTTTCTCGCCACCAAGTTCTTTCTTCAGAAGGCCCGACTTTCTCCCCACCCTGTAGTCGCTATAAAATTGTAACAGTATAACTTAAATTAATTAATCAACTCTGGAAAAAAAAACTCGAAAAACTATTCCCGTCGTCGCTAGAATCATGGCACAACATTTCATCAAGTATTATCATCGTAATTAGAATAATTACAACGTACAAAATGATGTTTAATTAAATTTAATTACAGGGAACGCAACTTTAGAGTGGGGGGAAAGGGTTGAAAAGTTTATATTACAAAATAGTTCGATAGAAGAGATGGCAGATGACGGTTGTAAAAGGATCCCCCGTCTGGGTCCCACCATACCATTTGGAGTTTGTGGAGTGAAGCTTCTAATAAAGGTACTGATGTTATTTCTGAAACAAATAGGTAGAGATACTCCGAGAGATATTATGTACCTACCAATAATAAGAAGGGTTTGGGGTTTAAAGAAGTTTGCCGTCACTGTAAAACTTCCAAGGTTTTTAGTGACGCGGGTTTTACCCTCTCTTCGGAGACAAGCTTCACGCCTACCTACCTCAACCACCCTGAGTGGGGCCGGGAAAAGCTAGAAGCACCCGATTGCCCTGACGAGACGGTTGCCCATCCGCATCCGCATACCAACAAAGCGCAACCTTACTACCTTACCTTGAGTGATCCAATAACTGCTGTATTCAACGTACTATTGTCGCAGGCTATAAAGGAGTTTTTTTGGGGGACATTACATTACATTGAAATGGGCGTCTTTTCTGACGAAATCCCAGTGTGCTGAGTCCAGTAGGTAGGACTATTGCACCCCTTCTCTGGGGGCAAATTGATGTTTAAACGTATGATTTAATACCAAAATAGAATGAAATGTCAATCTCAAATACCCTTCATCGGTGATGACAATATTGTGAGCTTTCTAAAGTTGACAGCACGTATGCGTCCATATTCGGGTTCTCTTTATTGGGATCTTCTTATCACTTTATGCTGACACAGGAGTACAGGAGTCACGACTGTCAGTTTACCTTCAGGGTGACTGCCCCTAAACTTCACTGTCTGTTCACGAAAGATTTTGTGATTTTCTGACACCGAAGGAATAAAATCACCTTTTTTCGGAGATCGCTCTCCTTCTCTCTCTTTCTTCTCTCTCTCTCTCTCTCTCTCTCTACCTCTCTCTCTCTCGACATTTCTGTTGGATAGCATGCTGCAATGGAGACATCACCAAA
This sequence comes from Diaphorina citri, assembly GCF_000475195.1. NCBI lineage: Eukaryota > Metazoa > Arthropoda > Insecta > Hemiptera > Psyllidae > Diaphorina > Diaphorina citri. The sequence continues at coordinate 73,129 of NW_007377530.1, read as the reverse complement.
TTGAAATAAGAAAAAAAAATCTCAAATTCAACAAAAATGTGACACCTTTAATATGGAATCGGATATTGACAATCCGAAGAAGAAGAAGAAGAAGAAGAAGAAGAAGAAGAAGGAGGAGGAGGAGGAGGAGGAGGAGGAGAAAACGTGAACATTCTGAGAAAAAGGAGAGAGAAAGGGGATGGAAGAACAAAATTCTTATATGGACTTGACACATTCAGATTATCATTTTAAATCAAAATATCAATTTCTGTGACATATGGAGAAAAAAGGAGAAGAATCGCCCCTACCTACTACCTACCCAACTCTTAACTTGTCCTCTCCTACCAAACATACCACTTGCCCTCCCTTACGTACTACTTTACCTTGGACTCTACCTCCTCCTCCCTATACTTCCAAACCGACGGTGAAGTCACTTACCAACGTTGCGTTGGTGCACCTTTTGTAGTTGCAATACTTGCACCACTTGTCCTCTCCTACCAAACATACCACTTGCACTCCCTTACGTACCACTTTACCTTGGACTCTACCTCCTCCTCCCTATACTTCCAAACCGACGGTGTAGTCACTTACCAACGTTGCGTTGGTGCACCTTTTGTAGTTGCAATACTTGCACCAATGGAAGCTCCTCCATGAGATTCCATCCGACCTTTTTGCCCCTAGAACTCATGTAGGTAGTATTATTCTAATATTACATCAGGAAACTTTTCCAGGAAAAACTCGTCTACTCATAGCATAGGTAGGAAAGAAAATTCCAACTTGGAAAATTGTGTGAAACGGCTCTCGTCAGGGCCCGGATCCACAAACTACTATCTGGTTGTCTTTAAATTTTAAAAGAGAGCTGACAGAATTTTTACTTGGATGACGATAATGTTCCCATATTTTTTGCAGTCTTTTCTGGTATTGTGGCATTTCTTCGTTTTCCTTTGACTTTCACTCGAGAAAAATGGGCAGTGTTTCCTTTCCCAACAGGGCATTGCCCCAAGAGTGTCCTCCCCTGGTGGGGTATTATTAAAAATGTTTACATACTACCTACATGATTACACCAGGTAGTGTCAGTCAATAATAATTCCGATATTAAACAAATGGTTTATCATATAAATTCAACTCTATTATGTGCCGGGCTTTATTAAATTGGGGAGCCCCCCCTCAAGCCTCAATTTGAACCCTCTTCGATGACTTGGTGCACCGGTTAAGGCCATTGACTGAGGTGTATTCCTTGAGCTTTAAGGCTATGAACTGAGTTAATTTTGAAGATCTTGGGGCTGTGGTGCAATACTTCACCTAATACTCTCTGCTGAGATGCAAACCTTCTGCTTCTGTCGTAAGGTTTGCGAAAGACGTATGTATCTTCTATTAGCTCCATAACTAAAGGTTTTTATTTACGCTTCAGGTGAAATTTCTGTATGGTTTTATTTTGAAATCCCTGTTGGTTTGATTTTTAAGGAGTCCAATTTCAGCCAGTCATTTAAACCAGATTATTAAAGAGTGGCCACTATTCCATAGGAACAAGTCCCGTACAAGGACCAAGGTAACAAGTCCCGTACAAGGACCAAGGTAACAAGTCCCGTACAAGGACCAAGGTAACAAGTCCCGAATGGTCTTGTAGAATATGCTCATTTGACTCCTAGGGATTCATATTGGCCTTTGCATAATGGTTAGTTTAAAAACAAAGGATTTGCTGGGAATGTCAGGTTCCTGGACTTAAACTTAGAAGAAATGGCCAAGTGCGTTCAAGATTTTGATCTAGAGGTATTTACAAATCGAAAACCAGAACATACATAATAATAGTAAGGCTATTGATTTGCAAACTACAATAATAGAATATTTCGAACAATGTTGAACATTATTACTGTGTAAAAATATAAAAATAAATATCCACTTTATACCACAACATTGAAAAACTTCATGAAAAACACACGGAAACACCAGAGCTTCCAAGTCATCCTGTAACGCAAGGAAAATGTATGAATTTGTATTCCAAAACTCTGCTCCTTATACAATCAAAAAGTGTACTTGAACTTAAATCAAATGGGATAACTGTTTGAGTTAGACGCACAGTATTGAAATTATTGCAAAGGCCGGCAAATCGGACAGCCCGGGCTTTGATTTATGCTAGGCCATTTCATGAATATTGCATCCAATATTACGTACACATGCGGCCATCTATCAATACTCTTCCATAAATTGCAGGAGTTATGATACTTTACGAACATAGGGTTACGTTTTTGCAGAAGTTTACGCATGTGGAGTACGTTTTTGCAGGAAATTTAAATTTGCGGGTTCTTGAAATTGTAGATTTTACTGACTAATCTGATTAATCACAATTAAATCAACAACAACATCATGTCAACACTTCGCCATCTGATATATGCAGTACAAGAGCCTCTCATTGTTCAGGGTGGAATTTGGAATGTTTTGAAGGGAAAATTATTGGATGTGTTCTGAATTTCTGAATGATAAATTGTATTAATATTAACTAATTCATACTTACTGTTAGTCAAGACCAAGTATTCGCATTCTACTTGACTGGGAACGGTTACTGAAAATGGCTCTGTTGCTGTTCAAGATATTGATCTAGAGGTATTTACAAATGGAAAACCAGAACATACATAATAATAGTGAAGCTATTGATTTGCAAACTACAATAATACAATATTTCGAACAATGTTGAACATTACGACTGTGTAAAAATATAAAAATAAATATCCACTTTATACCACAACATTGAAAAATATCATGAAAAACATACGGAAACACCAGAGCTTGCAAGTCATCCTGTAACGCAAGGAAAATGTATGAATTTGTATTCCAAAACTCTGCTCCGTATACAATCAAAAAGTGTACTTGAACTTAAATCAAATGGGATAACTGTTTGAGTTAGACGCACAGTATTGAAATTATTGCAAAGGCCGACCCCCAGAAAAGGAGCGCAATAGTCCTACCTACTAGACTCAGCACACTGGGATTTCGTCAGAAAAGACGCCCATTTCAAGTCCCCCAAAAAAACTCCCTTACAGCCTGCAACAATAGCATGTTGAATACAGCAGTTATTGGATCACTCAAGGTAAGGTAGTAAGGTTGCGCTTTGTTGGTATGCGGATGGGCAACCGTCTCGTCAGAGAATGACGATAACGATAACCTCTTGGTGAACAATATCTATTTTTTCTAATAGTAAACAATGCATTTAACCTTTGTGTAGGTCAAAGTCAAAGGCAGAGCATAAAATCAAACACTTTGGGCAACAGTTGTGGCCTATATTTTGGTTAAATATTTTGGTTCATACTGTCAACTGTCAAACGTATCGCATCGTTCTCTGTTTCTCTGTATTATTTTAATGCTTTTAATGTAAATAATCCGTAAAATTTTCGCCCCCAGAAAAGGAGCGCAATAGTCCTACCTACTGGACTCAGCACACTGAGATTTCGTCAGAAAAGACGCCCATTTCAATGTAATGTAATGTCCCCCAAAAAAAACTCCTTTATAGCCTGCGGCAATAGCACGTTGAATACAGCAGTTATTGGATCACTCAAGGTAAGGTAGTAAGGTTGCGCTTTGTTGGTATGCGGATGGGCAACCGTCTCGTCCGGGCAATCGGGTGCTTCTAGCTTTTCCCGGCCCCACTCAGGGTGGTTGAGGTAAGTAGGCGTGAAGTTTGTCCCCGAATGGAGGGTAACACCCCCGTCACTAAAAACCTTGGAAGTTTTACAGTGACGGCAAACTTCTTTAAACCCCAAACCCTCCTTATTATTGGTATGTCTCTCGGAGTATCTCTACCTATTTATTTCAGAAATAACATCAGTACCTTTATTAGAAGCTTCACTCCACAAACTCCAAATGGTATGGTGGGACCCAGACGGGGGATCCTTTTATCAAATCCAAGTTCTCTCTCTACTCCTGCTTCTTTCCATTGTCTCGTTATAGAGTTTAGTATTGTTATTACAGTTTTTATTGCATTTTGTTTTTATTTCGTAAGTTTTCGTCGATTGTGAGCGCCTTTTCAAATTTGAAATTTGGTTTGCCACACAGAAAGAGAAAATAACGCTATCGCAACGTCATTGACTATAGTGAAATTGATCCTGAATTTTGGATCAATGTTGATATTTTCGGAGAGACATTTGTTAAAGATGGACATTCTTTGGTGCATGGATTTTTTTCTCGAGAACCATAGTCTGATGTTTGATTTTGCAGGGCTGCGTCCAGGAGCTTATTAAAAGTTAGAGTCCTAATCCTAACCCATTTTGCGAGGCCGTATTTCCTTATACTTGATGTACACGTCATTGAAATTTGGTTTGCCACACAGAAAGAGAAAATAACGCTATCGCAATGTCATTGACTATAGTGAAATTGATCCTGAATTTTGGATCAATGTTGATATTTTCGGAAAGACATTTGTTAAAGATGGACTTTCTTTGGTGCATGGATTAATTTCTCGAGAACTATAGTCTGATGTTTGATTTTGCAGGGCTGCGTCCAGGAGCTTATTAAAAGTTAGAGTCCTAATCCTAACCCATTTTGGGCTGCGTCCAGGAGCTTATTAAAAGTTAGAGTCCTAATCCTAACCCATTTTGCGAGGCCGTATTTCCTTATACTTGATGTACACGTGCGAATTCTAAAAAGAACACAACTACCTTTATTGGATAAGTGCAATAAGAACCTCATTAAATCTATTTTGGTCAGAATCTTTCCAGTCCTTCATTAAATCATTACTAATTCTAATTCACTTCAAACTGATGAAACTCAAGTATCTAGTATCTATACTGTCTAGTCAGTCTACGCTACGCTATGGATCTAGTAGGGAAAGACGGAAAATCAATTAAAGTAGAAGTGTAATTAAAGTATATAAAGTCTCATTAATGACTCTCATCTGAGATGAAAATAAACTTCTGATTAATTTACTAGCTTAACCCTTTGCCTTTGAAGTAAACTTTCTGAATCAATTTTGTGTGTCTGCTAATCATGAAAGTGCAACTGATGTGCATGAGTCCAGAGGTCTTCAAACCATTGCTGGGTATCTGTAGCAGGGTCTTCTTCTTCTTCTTGTAGTGCCTTATCCGTTGCGGATGTTGGCGACCAGCTTGGCAAGTTTGATTTGTAGCAGGGTATTGGAATGTCATTTTAATATAATACACAGTAGGGGAACACGTGGCAAAACGGTAATATACAAATCCTCGCATTTTCCATTTCTAAATGGCAGCTAGCAGAGTAAGTGGACATTTCCTAAGTCGCCCATACTCCCGGATGGCCTGCTTAGTGTTTAGGCAGACAGGTAAACCTTACCGGTGGAGGTGGACAAGATCTTAGATGATCATTAGATCTGTCTAGTCAGTCTACGCCACGCCATGGATCTAGTAGGGAAAGACGGAAAATGAATTAAAATTAAGTAGAAGTGTAATTAAAGTATATAAAGTCTCATTAATGACTCTCATCTGAGATGAAAATAAACTTCTGATTAATTTACTAGCTTAACCCTCTGCCTTTGAAGTGAACTTTCGGAACCAATTTTGTGTGTCTGCTAATCATGAAAGTGCAACTGATGTGCATAACTCCAGAGGTCTTCAAACCATTGCTGGGTATCTGTAGCAGGGTATTGGAATGTCATTTTAATATACACAGTAGGGGAACACGTGGCAAAACGGTAATATACAAATTCTCGCATTTTCCATTTCTAAATGGCAGCTAGCAGAGTAAGTGGACATTTCCTAAGTCGCCCATACTCCCGGATGGCCTGCTTAGTGTTTAGGCAGACAGGTAAACCTTACCGGTGGAGGTGGACAAGATCTTAGATGACAATGATAGATCTCCACTCAGGTCGTCACATCGGAGAGGTAACCTGAAAAGGCAGACCCCAAAGCAGATGACCAATCCAAAAGAACGGTGCCAATTCAAAATTGACACAATGTAAGTGCAATCCTAGACGGGTTAACAGTTAATATTAGAAACAAGACATGCTGATTGATCTTGTAAGAACCTCAACCAAGCTCACTTTTGCCTAATAGGATATGATAGACTATAGGAAACCAAATTTACCAGAACTCACAAAGCGATCCAATATCAGGATTAACAGAACTATTAAAACTATTAACTAAGTCGTACCAGGCAATAAGCTCTTCTATGGAAATAACCATATTGGGATCTACAATGTCCAAGTCTGGTTAGTTTATTGGAATTCTCAGAAGCGAACTCTTTTTACACTTTTATCGGAACTATAAATCGGTCTGAATCGTTTTTATTTTTCTATTTTGCGAGGTTTTATTGTTTCTCAGTTAGGCGCTACCTCATAGGTTTCACGGTTTCACTTTAATGAGTTGAAGAAAGCTATTGTTTTTTATTTTGGTAATCACATGTATGAATTTGATTTTGATCAATTTATTTTATAAAGAAAATTTGACCTGATCTTTTTTTTTCGAATGTCCTAGATTTTTTATATTTTCTGTATTATTGATCAAAGTATTCTACGTGATTTGTGTTGAGAGCATTCATTATTCCAGATGTGTCCTCTAATACATGTCGCATCACTAGATCTCGAATTGATCTCAGACTCTAGATTTGGAGTGAATATCTGATAAGGCCATATTTTCTTTTTTGAAACCAGACAGTAGTCATTAAGTTATTATGTTGTCAGCATTGTCCTGGAATGGCTGGCACATTCTTGTGTGCCTACTATTTCCCTGATATAGGAAAGTTGAGTTATCAAAGGGTTACAAATCTTTCTGTGAAGACATCATTAACAAAGACTCAAAGAGTATCCTGTTCTATGTAGTGTTCAACCGACCTTTTAGTAAAATCTTCAATGTAAAAAAGGAAAACAACTTAATTTTATTACGTGTAAAAAAAAAAAAAAAATCATCTTTATGCTCAAAAGAATAGATATCCTTTCATGTTGGCCTAATTAGGTTTATTTATTTTTTATTTTATTTTTACCACAGTCAGGTACCAAAAAAGTTACATTATTTTCTCTAGTTTTAATTAATTTACTATCATCATTTTCTAATTCAATTTTTCTCCCAGAGAAAAAAAACCTGGGGTCATTGTGAAAAACAAAGGAAAAATCGAAAATATAATTAAAATTTTAAACATTTTAAAATTTCATTATTGTATTAGCATTTTTATATTTTTTTCAAACAGGAAATTGCCGGCGGCAGAAAATCTTTTAGCATATAAAAGCAAATAAGACAAGCTTTTTTTCATTACAAAATGTCTAGGGGTCACTTTTAGGGTTGGTTCTAAAGACTCACTTGTTTCGCCAATCAATGATTTGAAAGAGATTTCAGCTTTCAGTTGATGGTTGATGGCATTTGTCCGTAGGATAGATAATAAATATTAAGTATGTTAATTGACTGATGACTCCATTGACTCCTACATAATTTCGTTTTAATCTTTTTTTACCTCTGGTAACAGTGAATAAACCCGTGTATTCCAAATCCGTGTAGGTGCTCATGTTTACCTAAATCACTTCAAACCAGCACCAGTGCAATCGGAACAAATGCGTCACCTCATATCCTAACTCTCCAAGATAAAGGATCTTGACTGGATTTTTCCAAACCTCTCTCCAGCAAGATGCTAGACTGTTGCTTATCTCAGGGAAGTAAAAACAATGAGGAAAATTGAAAGAAAAAAAGTTAATTAATAAAATGAAATACAAAAATTCAACTTTTTTTTTCGTTGAGTTATTGAAGGTTGTTATTAAAAACTTGGAGATAGACGCAGGAGAGGCAAGAAAAAAAATGAGAAAAAGTTTGGGAAAGCTTATTAAAAAAATATCTGTATTATCCTCTCCTAGATGTTAGGGCAATCAGGGGCGGCTCTGCATATTGGATGATGCTGGCACATTATCTAGTAGGTATCTTGCCAACAAACCATCACATTGATGGACTGCACACTCTTTAGAGATTTCAAATTGTTACTCTGAAACCGGACACAATCAGCTTTGTGTGCATGATATGAGAAAATAAATTAAATAGCTTTTGATTTAAATTAAAGAGGAAAAGGCAAACCTGCTAAAATCTTCGCAGTTAAAAAGAACATAAATGATCGACCTGGGACCAACACTTCTAAATGATCCTCGTGCGCCTATTAATAAAGAAGCTGTATCTACAGCAAAGTTTCAAAAACTTCAAACTACCTAGAATGACACAGAGACACCTCAAAAGTAGAGTGTGCCCATGCCCATATATCTTCAAAGCTAGCCCAAAAGCATCTGAAAACTCATTCGGAAGTAACCTCTCGAAATAACTCATTCGGAAAGAGTCTGCTTCAAATTTTCGTTTTCATCTACACAGATTCCATCCCTCAGCCACCTGCACTGAGAAGTAGGTTATTAAATTGTTTTTAATAAAGAAATTCTTTGTATTGAGTGTGTCTGATATTAAACATTTTCATTGTCATACTTCTTTGATATCAATATTATGGATATTTAAATGAGTGGGGTCTCCTTTTGTAGCTTTTTGACTTGGAGATTATCCTTACGTACGAAACTAGGAACTGAAGACAAAATATTCCCATCTTATCAGTCTGTCTCTCTGTTCCACAATATTTCTTATTGACTTTGAGATTATCCTTATGTACGAAACTAGGAACTGAAGACAAAATATTTCCATCTTATCAGTCTGTCTCTCTGTTCCACAATATTTCTTATTCTTCTTTCCTTTCTCCTTTTTGTAATTTCAGTTCCGAGTTCCATTATTTTCTTATCTTTAATCAATTTTTAATCTTTTTTTCCCCATTCGAAGTTTATTATTTCTTATTCTTCTTTCCTCTCTCCTTTTTGTAATTTCAGTTCCGAGTTCCATTATTTTCTTATCTTTAATCAATTTTTAATCTTTTTTTCCCCATTCGAAGTTTATTTTCATTCCTATACTGGGTTGCTGTGAAACGAGCGAGGAATGAATGGAGAATTGGAGATTCAGTTAGTTCTTGACTATTTATGACCAGCAAATCCTAATACCTATCTATTTTGGGGGGGTTTATTTTTGGTTAGTCATAGGATGACTATAATACATCATTGTAGGTATGCACATATAAATAAAAGGCTTTATAGCAGGATTCTCACGCAATGAGGATTCTCTTCTACCTAGCCAAAATTTCTGCTGATGTGTACCAGATTTTGAGTACCTCTTTCTCAATGTTTCCCAATACTGACTGCATAGATTTTTTCCTGCTTTTTCTTGGTATTGTTGTCAAGCATTGGCAACTTCCTTTGAACCAGTAGGTATCCAGGGTGTTTGTTTCAGCACTCGTCATTTCCCAAGCTTCTCCTCTCTCCATAATATTATTCACCACGTGTCCGAACTCTTTGAAGGAAAAACGTGAGGACTTTGATGTGGAAAATGAAAAATACGAAATGAGAAAAAGCATACACACACAAGAGAACTGTTCGGGAGAAAACAAGAATAAATAAATATAGAAAAGGGAAACCAATAATCGGAAATTTCCAATAAAGAAATCTAATGCATGATAAGGATAAGATAAAACAAATTCGAATAAATAAAACAAAAAAATAAGTAATATGGTGAATATGAGAAAAACATGAAGAAAATTGAAAAATCTCATCTTGAACACATATCGCCATTTGACATCGCAATGTTATCTGCTCTTGCGTTTCCATTGTTCAGGGTGGAATTTGGAATGTTTTGAAGGGAAAATTATTGGATGTGTTCTGAATTTCTGAATGATAAATTGTATTAATATTAACTAATTCATACTTACTGTTAGTCAAGACCAAGTATTCGCATTCTACTTGACTGGGAACGGTTACTGAAAATGGCTCTGTTGCTGTTCAAGATATTGATCTAGAGGTATTTACAAATGGAAAACCAGAACATACATAATAATAGTGAAGCTATTGATTTGCAAACTACAATAATACAATATTTCGAACAATGTTGAACATTACGACTGTGTAAAAATATAAAAATAAATATCCACTTTATACCACAACATTGAAAAATATCATGAAAAACATACGGAAACACCAGAGCTTGCAAGTCATCCTGTAACGCAAGGAAAATGTATGAATTTGTATTCCAAAACTCTGCTCCTTATACAATCAAAAAGTGTGCTTGAATTTAAATCAAATGGGATAACTGTTCGAGTTAGACGCACAGTATTGAAATTATTGCAAAGGCCGGCAAATCGGACAGCCCGGGCTTTGATTTATGCTAGGCCATTTCATGAATATTGCATCCAATATTACGTACACATGCGGCCATCTATCAATGCTCTTCCATAAATTGCAGGAGTTATGATACTTTACGAACATAGGGGTACGTTTTTGCAGAATTTTACGCATGTGGAGTACGTTTTTGCAGGAAATTTAAATTTGCGGGTTCTTGAAATTGTAGATTGTACTGACTAATCTGATTAATCACAATTAAATCAACAACAACATCATGTCAACACTTCGCCATCTGATATATGCAGTACAAGAGCCTCTGAACGATTTTGTTTGATAAAAAGCCACCTCAACGAGCTGGATTTGTATTTCAATAGCAAAGAAGCTTTGGACAAGATGAAGCACCCCCTCAAACACATTACTGCAAGGGATACAGGCAATATGGAAAAAATAATAGATCTAATATTAAAATTACGAAGATATATCGAGGGAGAATGAAATGAAATAGAACCGAAAAGGAGATTGAGGAGGAATATGGACTGGAAAAAAGAATTTGCCTGTAGTGGTCAAAGCGCCCGTCTGGTAAGCAGGAGGGCGCGGGTTCGAAAGAATCCAAAATACATATAAATAACTTTTTAGCTCAAATTCCTTATTGGGTATTTCAGAGAGCTACTATTCTGTAATTGTAAAAAAAAAAAAAAAAAAAAAAAAAAAAAAAAAAATAATTATATTTTTAGAATTTGCCATTCAAAGCATGTGCAAATAAATACAAGAAAAAACAAGCAGATATAAGTGAATTTCATTTTGAAGGGTAGAATGAAAAAAAGTATTTCAATAGCAAAGAAGCTTTGGACAAGATGAAGCACCCCCTCAAACACATTACTGCAAGGGATACAGGCAATATGGAAAAAATAATAGATCTAATATTAAAATTACGAAGATATATCGAGGGAGAATGAAATGAAATAGAACCGAAAAGGAGATTGAGGAGGAATATGGAATGGAAAAAAGAATTTGCCATTCAAAGCATGTGCAAATAAATACAAGAAAAAACAAGCAGATATAAGTGAATTTCATTTTGAAGGGTAGAATGGAGAGAAGATAGTGATGGTAGCTATTTAAACTAGAATGGGCGTCCGAGGATTTTTACAGCCTTCAATATTCTAAAGAACTTTATTTAGGCCCAAGAAATTGATAACATTACTAGGTCATGTATCTGCAAGATTTATGTGAATTTGAACCAATCTGCAACGCTATATATAGGTCACGATTCCCGCCATGGCTAGGGGTGGACTTTATCCTAAACAGGTAAAATTCGTACTTGGAACGGCTGGCTTACTCCTATCCTGCCCGCCTTCTCTCAAAGAACTTTATTTAGGCTTAAGGAATTGATAACATTACTAGGTCACGTATCTGCAAGATTTATGCGAATTTGAACCAATCTGCAACGCTATATATAGGTCACGATTACCGCCATGGCTAGGGGTGGACTTTATCCTAAACAGGTAAAATTCGTACTTGGAACGGCTGGCTTACTCCTATCCTGCCCGCCTTCTCTCTCCGTTCCTTAAAGATACCTCTATCAAACCTCTTGAAAAAAGTCTCTAAAATTAACCTCTACGTCGTCGGTGTGTCACGTCACGTCATGTCACGTCTAACTATAGGACTTGGATTGCGAGCTTTACAGCATTTTGTCTTGGCCACGAACAGCCTTCTCACGAGCCGCAGTCAATGATTGGAGGAAAATAGATTGCATAGGAAATGTGTTTTGTTAAAGATGGTCATATTAAATTGCGGCTTCCACCTCTCCCAATCCGTAAGGGACGGGGGCGGCAGGGTGTATCCAAATTTAAATTCAATTTTCTTTTCTACCCTCTTCTTCGTTCGCCTGCTTCCTTTTCGTTTTCTCCTTCGTCCTTTTTTTTCAAATCCAATGTGAAAAAATGTGTTTTTTTTTTCTAGAGGTTTAATAGAGAGAACTGTAGAAGGGATTTCAACCCAAAGCAGTTACCCTAGCTAGGGCCGAATGAGAGGCTGACGAAAAACGTCGACCCCATCTGAACATGGGAAAAGGCGAGGAAGAAAAAGATAGAGGGAACTGACACAGCGAAGGTCTTATTTTCCCAAAATCGAAAGGGGGCTGGTAATAGAAGAGCCAAGCCGTTCCGAGAACGAACCTTGACTCTGTAGAATAAAGTTTGGCCGGGTGGTAATAAAGCTCAAGGCAGACGCTCTACTCTCCAAGCTAAGTAGGCTGATTTATTTTCTTTTCTTTCAATACAAATATCCGAGATTTTGACAGGTAGTCGTAACCTAGCTACCTATTCAATGAAACCTACATTGTAATCTACAGACATATACTTGAGGGTTCAAATTTCGAATCACAGCAGTGTCATGGGAAAATCAAGTTCGAAGAAAAGCGATTTGTAATTTTTGGAAGGGGAAAAAAAAGCAAACGGGAAACTGTCGTGTATACGCGCCCTAAGCGCACAGAGAAAAATCGACGCGATTTTAAATTTGGCGGGCTGTTTTTTGTTGATAAAAAAATTTGAATTTTTTTGAACGTTAGTTGAGCAAAAAGTTGTAAATTTTTTATAAAAAGGTGTAATTTACCAATAAAATTGAATAATTTTGTGGAATTTGATGTTCTACAATAATCCCAGACCTGAGTTTGACAAGTAAAAGGTCTTCCCAGCTTGGAATCTTGCACATTCTGTCTAGAAACTTCAAAAAAGTTGTCTGGCACTTGCCAGGATGAATCCTGTGGTGTAAAAGGATTGTTCCACCGGATAAGGCATACCATCAATCTGGTAAGTAATTTGACTCATATCTCTGATCTTAAACCAAACTGGCTAGCGTTTTCTGAGCAGACTTATTAGTTTTTTCCTTTTTTCTTTCAATTTTGGGTCACAGTTTTACAACTCGTATCTCGCCATCATTCACGATAACTTTGGTCAATTCCTTTTTGTTCCATTTCATGACAAGCCACTTATTTCCTTCTTCGGTCCTTCTGCGATCTGATCATTAGATCTCCACTCAGGTCGTCACATCGGAGAGTCAACCTGAAATGGCAGACCCCAAAGCAGATGACCAATCCAAAAGAACGGTGCCAATTCAAAATTGACACAGTGTAAGTGCAATCCTAGACGGGTTAACAGTTAATATTAGAAATAATACAAGCTGATTGATCTTGTAAGAACCTCGACCAAGCTCACTTTTGCCTAATAGGATATGATAGACTAGGAAACCAAATTTACCAGAACTCACAAAGCGATCCAATATCAGGATTAACAGAACTATTAAAACTATTAACTAAGTCGTACCAGGCAATAAGCTCTTCTATGGAAATAACCATATTGGGATCTACAATGTCCAAGTCTGGTTAGTTTATTGGAATTCTCAGAAGCGAACTCTTTTTACACTTTTATCGGAACTATAAATCGGTCTGAATCGTTTTTATTTTTCTATTTTGCGAGGTTTTATTGTTTCTCAGTTAGGCGCTACCTCATAGGTTTCACGGTTTCACTTTAATGAGTTGAAGAAAGCTATTGTTTTTTATTTTGGTAATCACATGTATGAATTTGATTTTGATCAATTTATTTTATAAAGAAAATTTGACCTGATCTTTTTTTTTCGAATGTCCTAGATTTTTTATATTTTCTGTATTATTGATCAAAGTATTCTACGTGATTTGTGTTGAGAGCATTCATTATTCCAGATGTGTCCTCTAATACATAACTTTTAGATTATCCTTACGTACGAAACTAGGAACTGAAGACAAAATATTCCCATCTTATCAGTCTGTCTCTCTGTTCCACAATATTTCTTATTATATTTTCTGTATTATTGATCAAAGTATTCTACGTGATTTGTGTTGAGAGCATTCATTATTCCAGATGTGTCCTCTGATACACTAGATCTCGAATTGATCTCAGACTCTAGATTTGGAGTGAATATCTGATAAGGCCATATTTTCTTTTTTGAAACCAGACAGTAGTCATTAAGTTATTATGTTGTCAGCATTGTCCTGGAATGGCTGGCACATTCTTGTGTGCCTACTATTTCCCTGATATAGGAAAGTTGAGTTATCAAAGGGTTACAGATCTTTCTGTGGAGACATCATTAACTAGGCTTGCCAAACGTCCCGAATTGGCCGGGACAGTCCCGAATTTCAGGGGGTGTCCCGGCGTCCCGTTCAGTTTTTCATTTAATACATGTCGCATCACTAGATCTCGAATTGATCTCAGACTCTAGATTTGGACTTCGGTCATTTTTCTCCTTTTGGAGTGAATATCTGATAAGGCCATATTTTCTTTTTTTGAAACCAGACAGTAGTAAGATATTAAGTTATTATGTTGTCAGCATTGTCCTGGAATGGCTGGCACATTCTTGTGTGCCTACTATTTCCCTGATATAGGAAAGTTGAGTTATCAAAGGGTTACAAATCTTTCTGTGAAGACATCATTAACAAAGACTCAAAGAGTATCCTGTTCTATGTAGTGTTCAACCGACCTTTTAGTAAAATCTTCAATGTAAAAAAGGAAAACAACTTAATTTTATTACGTGTAAAAAAAAAAAAAAAATCATCTTTATGCTCAAAAGAATAGATATCCTTTCATGTTGGCCTAATTAGGTTTATTTATTTTTTATTTTATTTTTACCACAGTCAGGTACCAAAAAAGTTACATTATTTTCTCTAGTTTTAATTAATTTACTATCATCATTTTCTAATTCAATTTTTCTCCTAGAGAAAAAAAAAAACCTGGGGTCATTGTGAAAAACAAAGGAAAAATCGAAAATATAATTAAAATTTTAAACATTTTAAAATTTCATTATTGTATTAGCATTTTTTTATATTTTTCAAACAGGAAATTGCCGGCGGCAGAAAATCTTTTAGCATATAAAAGCAAATAAGACAAGCTTTTTTTCATTATAAAATGTCTAGGGGTCACTTTTAGGGTTGGTTCTAAAGACTCACTTGTTTCGCCAATCAATGATTTGAAAGAGATTTCAGCTTTCAGTTCATTTCCCAAGCTTCTCCTCTCTCCATAATATTATTCACCACGTGTCCGAACTCTTTGAAGGAAAAACGTGAGGACTTTGATGTGGAAAATGAAAAATACGAAATGAGAAAAAGCATACACACACAAGAGAACTGTTCGGGAGAAAACAAGAATAAATAAATATAGAAAAGGGAAACCAATAATCGGAAATTTCCAATAAAGAAATCTAATGCATGATAAGGATAAGATAAAACAAATTCGAATAAATAAAACAAAAAAATAAGTAATATGGTGAATATGAGAAAAACATGAAGAAAATTGAAAAATCTCATCTTGAACACATATCGCCATTTGACATCGCCAAAATGTCTAGGGGTCACTTTTAGGGTTGGTTCTAAAGACTCACTTGTTTCGCCAATCAATGATTTGAAAGAGATTTCAACTTTCAGTTGATGGTTGATGGCATTTGTCCGTAGGATAGATAATAAATATGAAGTATGTTAATTGACTGATGACTCCATTGAATCCTAAATAATTTCGTTTTAATCTTTTTTTACCTCTGGTAACAGTGAATAAACCCGTGTATTCCAAATCGTGTAGGTGCTCATGTTTACCTAAATCACTTCAAACCAGCACCAGTGCAATCGGAACAAATGCGTCACCTCATATCCTAACTCTCCAAGATAAAGGATCTTGACTGGATTTTTCCAAACCTCTCTCCAGCAAGATGCTAGACTGTTTGACTGCATAGATTTTTTTCCTGTTTTTCTTGGTATTGTTGTCAAGCATTGGCAACTTCCTTTGAACCAGTAGGTATCCAGGGTGTTTGTTTCAGCACTCGTCATTTCCCACCGGTAATAATATTAGAATTTGTATATTATACAAATTCTCGCATTTTCCATTTCTAAATGACAGCTAGCAGAGTAAGTGGACATTTCCTAAGTCGCTCATACTCCCGGATGGCCGGCTTAGTGTTTAGGCAGACAGGTAAACCTTACCGGTGGAGGTGGACAAGATCTTAGATGAGCGATTACGTTCGCTGATTTGGCAATTATGTTCGCGGGTTTCGCGATTATGTTCGCGGGTTTCGCGATTATGTTCGCGGATTTCGCGATTATGTTCGCGGATTTCTCGATTATGTTCGCGGATTTCGCGATTATGTTCGCGGATTTCGCGATTTTGTTCGCGGATTTGGCGATTATGTTCGCGCGCACGGATTTCGCGATTATGTTCGCGGATTTCGCGATTATGTTCGCGGATTTCGCGATTATGTTCGCGGATTTCGCGATTAAGTTCGGCGTGATTATGTTCGCGGATTTCGCGATTATGTTCGCGGATTTCGCGATTATGTTCGCGGATTTCGCGATTATGTTCGCGGATTTTGTGATTATGTTCGCGGATTTGGCAATTTTGTTCGCGGATTTGGCGATTATGTTCGCGGATTTCGCGATTATGTTCCCGGATTTGGCG